>NW_010972576.1:1165475-1174458 GCF_000737465.1 Haliaeetus leucocephalus
GGCACTCCTTTGGGGGGGGGGGGGGGGGGGTGTCATATCAGTAAGTCACCTCCAGCAGAAGGGCACTATGAACCCAGACCGCACTTTTAGCCTGTTGTCCTCATCCCCAACAGTGCCCCGAAAGGAGTAAGCGAGGTGACAACTTCAGTGCCACAGGGCAGCTATCACATCATGGCACGTACAGTCATTTCTTCATTATATGGCAGAACTCTGATTCCAAAATCCCAAACCCCAGCAAGTTAAGCTGCTTTTTCCAGCACTGCTGTCCTGCAGAGCTCCTAACCCACTCCCAGTACAGCACCAGCTTTCAACCTTAAACCCGAGATAATACATGCAGGTCTATGGCAGCCACGGCGTGTCACACACGGCAAATCAAACCTGCCCACTCTGCTACCATTTTACTGACAAGGATATTTTTTTTCACCCTTTTAACAACAAAGACCCGTAGTGTCTTCATTTAGCCTCAGCATATCAGAAAGTAAGCTTCAAATATAACATCCCAATCATAATGAATTCACTGAACCCTGGTTTTTGATGTGCAACTTACTCTAAAATCAAGTATATCAAGTATACGCCCTTTACTCCAAAATGAAGTATATCAAGTATACTCCTAACTCTACCCATCATTTTCATTAACTGACCCAGAAGCCTTAAATTACACACTGCAGTTTTCACTTTTCCTTGATTCCACAAAATTGTAAGAGAATTCAGCTACAAGCCTTCTTTCCAGTTTAATTCCCAACTCAATGGGAAAAAAAATAAGCAAGAGTCTGTGGTAATACATGCATGAGACTTTTGTTTAAAAAGAAAATGTAGACCAAAAAAAGATGCGACACATCACTTTTTTTAAGTGGAACATGAATTAAAATAGGTATGAAGACTTAACAGTATAAATTAATCTGCTGAGAAAAGATCAGACAGGGTTCATAAATAGTGTGTTTCACAAAGCAAGCATGTAAAGCACAACAAGGTACCTTTGATGATGACACACGAAGGCTGGGATTCATCAGGTCTTCACCATAAGCTCTTGCACACGTTCCTAAGTTAGAAGCCTGCCCAATGTTGGCTCCTTTTACAGTCAGTAGAGAAAACGGACATTTTTAGAGGGCACTGCAGCCCAACCAAGAGGTCTACCTGCTAACCAGCAAAGGGAGATTATAGCATGAACATGCATGCACAGCATGTAAGCTTCGAAATCATGTACCACCTTTGAAAACAAAAATTAGGTCGAATGAACACAGAACTAATTCTAAATTAGTTTTAGTACTAAATTATTGGCTGACCCTAGTAGCAACTTCATTGTTACAACCAAAAATTTGTGTTTATTCTGACATAGAACGACCTGTCTTGCACTTTTCACCCTCTGTGTAATTTAAAGGCTTGGGATATTGATCACTAAATTATAGAAAAATAAACAGTTTCTCCTGAATAAAGTAAATCAAGAATTAATATACTAATGAGGGCACATTTTGATAAATCACACAATTACAATTTACTGCCTTTAACAAAATGTCTCACAAAAGCTTAGGAAATCCCTGTGCTTTATAGGCTGCTCATTAATTCTCTGGAGTTCGTGTTAATGTCACCATAATAAAACATCCCTTTAATCCAAACCAACAGCAAAACAGGCTCACCTCCTGTTTTCATTGGGAACTGTTAAGGCATTCTGCAGGTGTGGGAGGTGATGACAACTCTTCTCTTTAAAAGAAATTAAAGTAATCGACTCTTTCAAAAGGAGCGGGGTTGTCAAAACCAGCCTGGGTCAGATCAACAAACTCTGAATGCTCTGCATACTCAGACTAATTTTAAGCCTGAAAAATAGAACAGTTGCCTTCTATGGAGTCATGTTTATTCCTAATGATTACAGCCCTTTTTACTACAGCTTGTTTGCCCTTTGTGTTATTCCAGCAAATAAAAGAGAAACTTCTGAGATGCAGTAGCTGGGATCTACAGTGTTTTTGCAGGTAGCACACAGCCTCTCTTAACCCTTTTTTAATCATCTAAAAAAAAAGAGAAGTCTTTCAATACCTCAGCCAGTGAAGCAATTTGGAGTAAAGGTATTGTATCTCCAGGAAACACTGCAGAGACTGCCTAGCACAGCTGCCTAGCCACACTTACTGTGAATTTCCATTGACTTCAGTGGGAACATGAATGGCATTAACAACTAGCTGTGAATGTGATCTGTAAACATGCCTACCTCTCCTTGATTTTGACCAGAGTTTTGTGAGCACATTTTTCTCCTGGTATTCTACACCTTTATTTTAGCTGAACATCAAAACTGAGGTAGGATGAAATCAGAAATATTACGGAAATATTATTTATTTAAGAACAAAAATATTAAGGAAGAAAAATCTATTTTCAAAAAAACCGCATGTTACGAAGTACATTCTAAAAAAATATTAAGTTATTCAAGGCTCTTAACAATGAAACAGATGCTTCTAAAAAACTCGCTCAGCACGTACAGACAGCCATCTTATTGCCAGCAAATCCTACAGCCCTCCCGAGACCTGCGCAACCTACACAGTCTGCGAAGGACACTGGACACGCCACTCCGAACGCAGGCAGCATTAAAATCGTGCTGCCAGAGACTACTCCAGGCCAAATCCTGCCTGGGAGACTCCAGGGGGACTACCCTAAGTGACACTACAGCCCATAAGGGATTTTGCTGGAAAGTTAATTACAGCCCCTCTGTCTTCTGCGGAATGAGCGAGGTACGACCAGCCCCAGATTAGCACTCCCAGAAGACAAGTCGGTAGCACATCCCCTGCGATGTTTGATGGGAAAGCCGGAATGTCCTCACAAGCTCTGAAAGCAAATCTGTTCCCTGGTGCTCGAAGGAAAGAAAAGATCCAAATGTAGGCGGCTACATGTATAAGAGTTCAACCACGTTTTAGTCTGCAGTTTCTTTTATATATCCCTGCCGAGACACCAGCAGCTGCCCCACTCGCGCTCTCGGTTTGGCGCCGAGGGTCCTCTTGTTAACCTGCTGCCCGAAGAGCAGCTTGCCTTAAAGAGGATTGCAAACGTAAGCCATGCGAGAAGGACAGAAGCTGAACCACAGCTGACCGAAAAATGCGACAGCATAACGTGGTCATCACACACACAGCATCTCCTGTACTCCTGACACGAAGTGGTTTGCTTATATCCACCTATTTACAGCCCCTACCTTTATGCGATGCAGCTGGATGAATACGAACTTGGCGCGCTCGCATTTACCAACGACTAGCCCCATATCCTTCAACACCTCCCTTCAGAAAGGGAATGCTAAACGAGTGGCCATTGATAAAAACTGGACTCTGCTTAAACCTCGAGCATGCAAAAATTAGGTCTGCTCTCTAATACCTAGATTTAATAACGAGCTCTTGTCATATACAATTTGTATTAATGCTGTGCAAAATTGGGAAATATTAACAGGGGCCAGCGAAGAGCTCACAAGATTTTTACTTGCAAATCCCAAGTGTAAGGAAGAGAAGCTTTAGAAAATCAAGTGCAATTAATCGTAAGTGATAAAATTGGAACGGCTGCATCTGATGACATCACCGTAACCAAGAGACGAGCTGCATGCTTTCTGACATCACCACTGCTAAAACACCCTGCTGCCGACCCGAGCGCTGCATTCGCCCATCTGAAGCGGGGCTGCCCATGAGACCCACAGGTGATACTGAGTGGGCTCCCCCCTCCTGGGCTCCTGCACTAAGGCAGCACAGCAGATTCCTGCCCACGCTGGGCTGAAATCACGGCAGCCTCCCGCGAGTTTATTTCTTCTTGCTGCTGCTGTTTCTCTTTTTCAAAGAGCAGCACTTGCTCGCGGTTCTCTGGAATGGCTGCAGAGTCATTTAAATTACAATCATTTTAAAAATATTAAAAAATGGGGTTTGTGCAGCAGGGGAATACAAACATTACGGCCAACAATTTTTTCCCCTGTGAATTTGTCAGCTTTACTTATCACAATTTCTTATCACAGAAAGTATTAGCACACATGGCTGGTGCCACAGTTGGATGAGGGAGCACTTCAATGACAGAAAAAAACCTAGGTACAGTTTCTGTACTAGCAGACGGATCTTGGATTTCCCCATTCATTAATATACATTAGAGGCATGTTTTTCACTTCTTTTTTAGTCACCCTTTAATTATGTTTTTGCAGGAGGAAACAGCTCCAGCACTGCAGGGCCGGAGTCTGAGAAACCGGGAGCCTAATGTTGGGCGACTTTGGGGAGGCCAGTACAGGAGCTGCAATTTGGGAAGTCAAGCAGCTGATTTAGGCTCAGTGCCAGCACTGACCCACCCAAGCCATTTCCTCACCGTGCCAAGCGGGGTCTTTGATAAAGTGACGGGTCCAAGGATTAATGTAGCTGAGCTGCACCTCATAAAATTGACTGAAGTCACACCCGCAGGGTCCTGCAAACGCTCCGAGTCACAACTGTGCTGCTCACCTCATGCGCAGTGTGCTCCTGCCTTACCAGCTCACAACGTTTTGGTGTTGTTTGAAACTTGGAAAGCCCAAAGTATGTCATTTTCTAGAAAATCAGATGTTTCGCTCAACTACAAATAAACCTTTTCCTTCTGTTCGAAGTATTTTTAAAGTTGCTTGTGGGGAGAAGGATGAACAATAAAATCATTAACATTGAAAAAAACCTTCTAAATTAAATGCTGCTTTGAAAAAACATGAAATATTTTGTTTCCAAACCGCCATTCTGATATTTTCAGGACTTCTGTTTCCTTTTCGCTAGTACGAACAATTTGATGAAAATGTCGCAAATTTACAGATCATTTTGTTGCCACAAAATCTGTATTTTTATCCATCCTCTCTCCCCTCCATTTGATGCAAAAGTAATGTTCAGACCCTGTACCTGTAATACATGTAACCAGTCAATTAATAAGCCTTACTTTGAGGATTTCTTCACAAAACTAAACACTGAAAAATAACCACTATAAAAATTTTAGTAATTTATTAAAAAAAGCAGGAGTTGAGAGAAATTTTTGTCTGCAATTGTTTCAAGTAAACAGAAAAAAAACAACTTAGGAATCTTGAAATTATGAGAATGTTTTGTTTTCACGTTCAAAATGAAGCAGTAGTGGAGGGGACTGATCTCGCACCACCGAAATCAATGGTACAAATGAGTCAGAAGTGGCAGCATGCCTAAACAAGTGGCTGAACATTAACGGTGGAGGAACTGTTTTTGGCATTAATCAATTCTAAATATATTTCATTGCTATTAAAGAATACAAATACATTATGCTCAAAATAAGGTTAGTTATGGTATTAAAAAAAGCCTCAAGAAATCAGCATCCATTGGGTGTTTGTTCAACAGAACATCAGACATCCAAAGCAAGAGCTTACTTCCTCTCCCAGGAGTAGTCAGTATTCTCCTGCACCTGAATCAAGGCAAAATATTGTTTCGTTTGTCCCAGAAATAATCTGCGCTTTACTATCAACTGTCCTCTGTTTTCCCTTGGTGCATCATCAACTTCCCACAATCTTTTTCTCCTCGCTTTATCTCACCTTGCTGTCCGCCATCTTCTGTCAACTTTGCCAATTTTTGGCAAGCACAGGGACAAAATTATATTTTCTCAGGTTATCAAAGCTACTGCAAAATGTTTTGATCACTAACAGTCTAGGTTCATACAACACCTTCTACACCTAACCACTGATACATTTTCATTCAAGCATTCCTCTGCCTTAACCATCTAGTCCCCACCGACTCAGTGAGGTTATCTGCACGGAACAGCTGCCTCAGTATAAAACTGTTCAAGTTCAAATATCTTCATCTCCGGGTTTTGCTTCTCCTTATTCAAGGGTTTCTTTTCCATCAGCAATTGCAGGTTCTAATCTCCCATACGGGTGCAGTATCAGCCTAAAGAAATTGCTGCCACAAAAAAACAAAATTGTGAAATATTAGACCAAACTCTGTTTGCCATGAACCACAGAGGAAGCACAGGTAGCATGGTGTTCAAGTTTGCAGAGAAGATGGCACATTCTCTGAGTATTTAATGTAGGCTCAGAAACTTTAGGCAGTCTCACGCTTCTGGCATTTAGCATGTCCCTGGGAAGAGCTCAGTGAAGGCTCAGTTCACATCTTCCAAGTGACTAATCCGGGTGTCCAAGATCTGCCAAGACACTTTGTGTGCTTATGCAAGAAACCAGAGTGGCTCATATGGAGTCATTCTGGCTTCCAACGCAGTATCAGGACTTCAAAAAAAAATCCTCATAAAGTATATTTACCCCAGCAAAAGATGACGCCTTAACAATTCCTTCCAATTGCTTTGTTCACTAAGGATTTGTTCCAGTTGCTTTGGAAATCTAAAGCACATTTCTAAAATTTTCCTATTTCTCTCATGCATTTTTTTCAAATATTGCACATATAATAGAGATTCATTTTCAAAAATAGCTGATATTCTAAAATTAAAGTTGATTTATACGCTTGCCTAAGATCAAATGCATTCACACAGCACTGCACAGCCATGCAATATGCATGATTATGCAATTTATGCATATATGTGCAGTAGTCAATTTACTCAGTACAAAGCCTCTTTACTCAGTACAGAGTCTTTACTGATGCTCTGCTGACACTCTCCTGATTTATTTTGTTACCAACTTGCTTACTAAGTGAACAGAAACATTCTTTTTGTTTTTGCAGCGGCTCACTAGATAATTCAGGTATCATCGCTGCATGTTCACCAGGCTTCTAGAAGCATGAGCTCTCTCTCTGTGGGCCATAAACGTATGAGCCGCAGCATATATTTCATTTATACTTATATATATTTAAAAATAAACCCCATGACACTCAGGATATCTTGTAGGAACAGATTATGTTCAGGAATAACAACTTCTTAGCCTGTTGTGAAAAAAGAAAAAATAACTATATGTATGCGAGTGTCTGTGAATCTCTGTATCATTTTTTAATAATACATGATGATAAATCAGGTCCTGATCCTGCAAGCGTTAATCACACAAAATATCCTTACTCCCGTTGTTGGCCTGGGAACCAAGCGTGGATGCTCAGAGTGAGTGAGGATCCCCCCTCAGGTACGAGCTGCTGGATCAGCCTCGTATTTCCTGCCAAGGCTGGTACAAGGCTCCACTTCTTTTACTTCACAGCTTAAAAAAGATCACATAGAAACATAAACAGTGCTACTTTTTACTACACAGTAGAAGAAAGGGCACGTTATTAAGAAGAAAACAGCTCTATTGCAACCATTAGCATAATACGTAGGTGCTTAGCCTCTGTAACAAAGAAGCAGGGATGTTATCAGTGCCTTTACAATTATTTCAAAGGAGCACAACCATAACTAGGCACAGGGTCTGGCTCGTTGCCCTTCCTAAAAAGACCCTGAGTTTCTCTCATGTGCCACTGCAGACAGCAAAAGCTGCAGTAGCTCTCCACTTTTGGAGACAAGCTCAGCAACTCACAGAATGAAACTGAGGATTGAAATAAAACAATGAATTTGCTCGGGTTCAAACCCTGGTTAATCCTCTGCAAAACCCCAGCATTTTCAGCATCCCCCACTAAAGATTGCCAGGACTCATCACATTCCCTGACATGTGATTTGGACATTACCACATGTGGCATTTTCACCTATAGGGCTCCCTTTGTGAGGGACAGAGCACATTCTAGGAAATGCTTGACATTCGCTGTAGCTTATACGTGGATGCAATCCATAGGAAATTTTCTTTTCTGCAGTTTGTTACCGGTCATTGACATACAGTTGGATTCTCTTTTGCTTGGGCCCAATGATAAACCCTTTCCCACATCACTGACACCAACAGGAGAAGCAGCGTGTCTCTAGGAAGAGCCACAGCCCCATCTCAGACTGCACAGAGTGCTCTTTTTGTCCCCATTTCAGCTGGCTTGACAGAGGTGCCAACTAAATAAGCTGTAGCGACTGCGCCCGACAGTAACAGAAAGTCACAATTATAATTGCCTATCATTCTAGCGTGCAAATCACGTAGTGGCAATAGATTAATTCTTAGCTTCAGGATCGGCTCTCATATTGAGATGGCAACATACCGCAAAGAAATTTTTCAAATTTCTCTAAAATTCGTATATTTTTCTTTTCAAGACAATGCTTTGCCACCCTGCCTTCCTCTTCTGTCTTCCTTATGTCCAGTATCCTATAATCTCTAAGTTTTATCAGTAGCCCTAACGCAGGCAGTAAAAACCTAAGTCCCTTGAGGATGCGAAGCAAGGTTACGTTCAGGTCATAAAGCAGAACACTAAGCACTAACTGTACAGACCAAATCCCCAGAGACCCACGGAAGCCACGTCTCCACCTAAAAATCACGGACTTGCAGACCTCGTCTGTGACCTACCAAGGGAAATGTGAAGACATGGCTGCAGGTGGCTTATGGTTGGGCCTCAGGTACTGAGCAGCTTTCAAGATGAAGCCTTTTCACATCTAGACATAAGCGATACCGTCAATTCTGAAATGGGAAACGATGAAAAATGCACGCTCGTAGGCACGAAACAAACGCACGGCATCGATAACATCCCCTTTCATAAAAAGAGGGTCTCAGACCCCAGCTACACAAAACCACGTCTCCCGAGACATCAGTGCAAAGACCGGTAGCGTGCAGCGGTCGCACGGTTTCCGCGGGCAGCCCGGCCGCGTTACACAGCTGGCACAGGCACATTCATACCTGCTGGTTTTTTGCCCCGACAGTTCGGTTCGTGCCGGGGAAGCGGGGAGGCCAACGCCTTCCCTGTCAGCACATCTGCACCAGGTGCTTGCCTGCAGAGCAGAAGGGAGCGTGCTCGTTCCCGGCGGCGGCTGCTGCTGCTGCTGATCTCCCGATGTTTTGCGGGGAACGCCGCGCGCCCCTCTCCTTAACAGGGCGCTAAACCCCGCGACGGAGCCTTACAGACGCGTTCGCGCTGAGCGCGGCCGATCGGCGCCAGCCACTGCCGCAGCCAATATTTCGGGACGGCGTCTGCCCGCCGCCGCCGGACCCCGGGCCCAGAGCAGCGGCTCCGCACCGCTCCGC
>NW_010972576.1:1174468-1174756 GCF_000737465.1 Haliaeetus leucocephalus
GCCGCTACCTGCCGCCAGGTGCGGGCATCGCCGGGGGCCGCCGGCCGCCGCCCCCGCTTCTTACCGGGCTCGTGCTCGCCGGGGCGGTCGGAGACCTCGAGGACCAAGAGCTCCCGGCCCTCGGCGCTGCGCCCCACCGTGTAGATCCTGCTGATGGCGGGGCACTGCAGCCACACGGCCACCAGCGCCTCCCGCAGCTCGGCGTAGCGGTGGTACTCGAAGGAGATGCCCTCCTCGGCGCTCAGCCGCCGCCGCCGGCTGGCGACCCCGACCGCCGCCCCCGGCCCC
>NW_010972576.1:1174932-1191610 GCF_000737465.1 Haliaeetus leucocephalus
CCGGCCGCTCCGCCCGTCTCCGCGGGCCGCGGCGGGAGGAGCGAGAGCTCCCCGCGGAGGGCGGAGGCGTGTGCGCGGCCCCGCCGTACCGGAGCCGCAAGGTGCGGGCGAAAGGCACTGAAGCTGTTTTCATCAACCAGTATGCGGGCGAGGGGAAAAAAAAAAAAAAGCACGTTTTCTACATTGCGTCTTTATCTTGCTCCGTGAAATCCTTTCATCCTGCGCGGCATTCGCGCAGTCCCACCGAGTGCACCACCCGCTGTCAAAAACCTAAGTGAGCAGACAGAGCGCTCCGTGAGAGATTCCGACAGTACTATCGCAGAACAACACGAACGTCTTTCACTGACCTCACAAGGAGAGCTATAAAACATCATCTATAGGGTTGCTGCGCTCATCAGCTATAAGGTAGTTTTGCTGCATCTCGGAAAGCGAAGGATAAAGCAAGACTTACTTTCTGACACTGAGAATACTTAAAGAGCACATCCCGTTACGTTCAATGGGAATGCTCTTGTGAGGAACCATTCGCAATAGAATAATAAATCACAGTCTCTGCTACAGGACTTCTGAAGCCATCTGTTTTTTCAAGCTGTTTTTATAAGCATAGGTGTTTAGACTGCATCGAAACAGCCTGTCAAGGACAACTGATAAAAGCAAAAGGCTAAATGCTAAAGAGCAACTTCCACATCAGGGTTTTTTTTTATTATTTTTAAAGGACACAAAGCCTCACTGGGAAATTTTGAGAGGTTCAAAATATTGAAAAGTTTGAAAATCACGCATCCAATTCATCCTTCTACAAATAGAATCTTGTCCTCAATAATTTAATACGTGTTTTACCCTGCTCTTCTGATCTAAAAGGGTGAGCCCGTATAACATCCCCTTCAATCACCAATTTATACTGAATCAGTTTTCAGGAAGATTTGTTAATAATTCTTTGTGATCCTATGGATGTTTTCCTAAATTATTGATTGTCTAGTTCCGACCAAGAAGAAAATGGAAATAATGTCTTCTAGGAGAACATCTGCATTGATGCTTGGTGATATACCAGCTCAGAAACTCATCCAGCATCTGAAACTCAGACCTGAAAATGCAACTACTATATACAGATACTTATATATTCACCTATACTTGCTAACTTTCAGTGTCCTTTACTGACTGTCCTGGATTATTTGACATGTTTCTTCATAGCAAGAACCAAAGGCCAGCTCACCCAGTCCTTACCACCCTTCAAAGCCAACTGGGTTCAGAAGCTTCTCTGCCCAGTTTAATTCCAGGGTTACAGGAAAGCAACCGTGTGCAAAGGCACCTTCAGAGCACTTCTTGGAGCCTTCAACTCTCTGTTCTTACTGCTAGAAAACTTTGGGAGAGACCTATCATATCATGTCACATTAGCTCTGGGGTTGTGACAACGCAAATGCAAATTTGCTCTAAGCATTTTGCAAGACTTGAATGTACAGAGGCTCCCTGATACATTGTTTTCTCTTACCAAGATCACTGTTCACATTTAGGATCACGGAAGTGCCATCCCTCTGACTTCTCTCCTCCCTAACAGCATGAATTGTATTACAAATTTGTTTATGACTTCACGCCACTTTAGAATTTTGTGCAATATGTGCAATGCTCTCAGAGCTCCAAAATGAACTGCAAATAAAGGTAGCTGACGTAGCATTCAAGATTCACGTTCTTTATCAGTTTTGTCGGCTACATTCATCACAGGCTAGGTATTCCTTGTTTTCTTCATCACTTTCCCTTGCACCTTATACACAAAGGAAACAAATCTGCTGATGCTGTGAACTGAGACTTACAGTATCATTTTCTGGGAGAACTTTCTGATCAGTCAAAAAAAACCTTGTGCAGTGTAGCAACTCTCATTGGCTTCCCTTCAAATTTACTTACCCAAAATACAACGTCACTAAAAGATAGAAGTAGGCTCAGAAATAATCTATTTCTTTTAATCTCTTCAAGCAGTGGATTATTATTCCACTACACAAAATTAGACTCACAACTAGGTCTGAATGGATTTACATTAATTTCCATACTTATTAACCCCCTACCCCTTAAAAAATTAAGGGGATGAGTACTTATAAAAACACATGCATATACACATCTTGTGTAAAACAGGACATTTTCTATATTACCAAATATTTCATTTTGAGTTCATATGTACTAATTTCTTTTTAATAAGGGATTAAGAAACAGTGATTAGATTCTCAGAGAGCATAGAAGCATTCGCAGAACTGAGCAGGAGGAATAAATTGATGAGTTCCTTTGTATCCAATCCCTCCTCCTATTCTCCATAGTTCAGAGATGACGATTATCATCACAGGCAAAGGCCAAACTTCCTTGTAATATGGAAAAAGGTTTGGCACTTGCCTTAGTCTCAGAGGAATTACTCTAACCCCAAGGGCATCCCCAGCCTATATGCATAACCAGGCTCTGGGGTATGGCCTTGTAAGCTAATAATATTAATTAGAGCAGGGAGTAGAGCTCAAGAGCCCCCTGTCCAGAAAAGTGTCCTGATCAGCAGATTTCAAATCTGGTTTACCTCTCTTTTATGTCTGTATATGACACCGAATAGTAGATTATATTTTGCTAACAGACGCAGTCTAAATAATTTGGTAATGGTGAAGAAAACTTCATTGACGTTCCCAAAAATACTTATTTATAGACAAATATATATATACACATGCACAAACATATATATAATATTCATATATATTTACATATCACTCTATTCTTTTGGCCAAAACAATTTGCTAAATGTGATTCAAATTTTCAAATACTTCTGACTTGCCTGAATCTGTCTTTTTCAGCAAATCATGATTCACCAGCAAGTATATAAATAAATCTTCCAGAAAACCCTCACAGTCAGAGAGTTCTGCTTACAAGACTTGAGTAAATAACTTTTTTCATTTGTGTGGCAAGACAAGCAGGCTGAGGCAACTACTTTCTTCTATAAACCAAAATGAGAACCCTAACGCTATGTCCATTAGAAACAATAGAAGTACATTAGGAACAACAGAAATCCTAAAAACAATCTATGATGGAGATGAGATGTTTATGCTATTAATAACAAATTACTGTTAATAATTGTGCCATGGAAATACTCAATAAACTTCTCTAGTTTGTATTTGAAAGAAGTGAGAGGGTGCACTATCCCACAGGAGGAAGAGAGTGTTTTCTAATAATAATAAGCAAGTAGGATGCTGAACATAACGCATAAGGGAGAAGCATGTTGAGATCAGCAAGGCTAAATCACTAGTTGGTCTTTAAGCCCCCCTCTGAGGAGGGCTGTCTTTGGCTTGCTAATATCCAGTTATATTGCATTTTCAAGCCTTGGAAAAATTCTGAAAGACTAATCAGGGTATTAACACAGCACAACTAGAAAAACCAGAAAAAACACAGAAAAAACAGCTACAGACCATATATGTCCTAAAAGACCAGATAAAAGGTGGTAAGGGTTTCAATTAAGAAATTAATGATAGGAATAGAATAGCTCCAATGTAATTAGAACAGAGAACAGCTAATCTCAGTGTTCACAAATTACCAAGCAACTAGGTAGAGATAACTTGTGAGCTCTTAGAAGCTTTTACAAAACTTCTCTCAGTGCTGATTATATACGCATACTAAACCTGAAGCTATGTCTTCAAGACAGAAGCTTCTATTACCAGCCTCCAAAATGTCTTGCACAAATCAGTGGCTCTATTTCTTGGATGCTTGCAAAACAGGGTTGATATAGAAAGTTGCAGCTTTTCCAGTAGCTTGATAGCTTGAGAACAGGCTTAACATAAGGCAGGTCAAAGAAAATTTAAACAAAGAAAGAATGAATTTTTAAAAATCCAAATACAGATGGGGCAGTTACGCAGGAGGTTACAGAAAGGGAATAGAAAAAAAACACTCCTTCCAGTTATGTACTGCAAGACTGAATCTTTTATTGCCTCCACCTGTTAGGTGACACCCATGTTACTGAAACTCAACCCTACCCAGTATTTAAGAGCTTACTGTGTTCTTGCTGGGGTGGTGAACATCTTATACATGTAACAATTCTGCGTAGAGCCTCTTTATAGACTGCAACTTAAATTTCATAGAATTATAGAATCATAGAATTGTTTAGGTTGGAAAAGACTTTTAAGATCATCGAGTCCAACCGTTAACCTAGCACTGACAATTCCACCACTAAACCATGTCCTTAAGCACCACGTCTTTTTAATACCTCCAGGGATGGTGACTCAACTACTTTCCTGGGGAGCCTGTTGCAATGTTTGACAACCCTTTTGGTGTAGAAATTTTTCCTAACATCCAAACTAAACCTCCTCTGGTGCTACTTGAGGCCATTTCGTCCCATCCTATCACTTGTTACTTGGGAAAAGAGACCGACAACCACCTCGCTACAACCCCCCTTCAGTAGTTATAGAGAGCGATAAGGTCTCCCCTCAGCCTCCTTTTCTCCAGACTAAACAGCCCCAGTTCCCTCAGCCGCTCCTCATCAGACTTGTGCTCCAGGCCCCTCATCAACTTGGTTGCCCTTCTCTGGACACACTCCAGCACCTCAATGTCTTTCCTGTAGTGAGGGGCCCAAAACTGAACACAGTACTCGAGGTGCGGCCTCACCAGTGCCCAGTACAGGGGAACAATCACCTCCCTGCTCCTGCTGGCCACACTATTTCTGATACAGGCCAGGATGCCGTTGGCCTTCTTGGCCACCTGGGCACACTGCTGGCTCATATTCAGCTGGCTGTCAACCAGCACCCCCAGGTCTTTCTCTGCCGGGCAGCTTTCCAGCCACTCTTCCCCAAGCCTGTAGCGCTGCATGGGGTTGCTGTGACCCAAGTGCAGGACCCAGCACTTGGCCTTGTTGAACCTCATACAGTTGGCCTCGGCCCATTGATCCAGCCTGTCCAGATCCCTCTGTAGAGCCTTCCCACCCTCGAGCAGATCAACACTCCCACCCATAATTTCATAGAAAACGTACCCGACATTCGCACTTGCACACTGCAAGCCTACACAAATGGCCGTGGCTTATTGCGGCCCCTTGTTTCAGTTTGCAGGAGTAATCACTGCTCCTGGGGTGACACTAGGTCCTGGACACTGACCTGCAATGCTGTTTCTGAGAGGTGGCGTGGCTATAGCACCAAACACTCAGAAAGAAACACACAGAGAAACTACCATGCAGGACCATTGTGAGAGTTTGCAAAAGTGGCTGGCAGGGTTTGTTTTTTTTAAGTGGTGAGTCATTATCTAACAGGAACATTCTTCTGGTCTTCCACAGGGACTGGTATTTCAAGTCCGGGGGCTAATTTATTCAGTGATGACATAAATGTGAATCAAAACTGATTAAAATTTGTGGATGACAAAGAAAAGGAACACTGGACTATGATTTAGATTACTTGGTAAGTCAAGCACATTTAACTATTTCAGAGCAGCAAATTGCAAGTTACACTTAAAAACAAGAAATATAAAACACGCTCGTAATGGCCTGGCAAGCAGCATGGCTAGAAGCATCGAGAGATCACAATAGATGGGTAACTTGGCCATATTTTCCAGTGCAATGCTGCAGAACAGCTAATTTTATCTTTGAATGTTTAGACGGAAGGACAATGATTAAGAGGATGGATGTGATTATACCACCAAGGTGGTATTAGAGACAATGATCTGGACATGCAGTTCTGGTATCTACAGCTGAAACAAGACATCAGAAGCGATTTGACCGCTGTGTTTATTACCTTCACAGATAGAAAGTTATAGCCAGAACCAATGGCAAAAAGTTGCCTTCTCCCTGGACCTGCCAGTTACAGGTTTCAATGGCTGAGATTTACCAGAAGGCTGCAGCTGACAGAGAGAGAGAGGGAACAGTAACGGGATGGAGATTTGGAGGCAATGAACCAGACACTGTTGCCAGCAGTAACTATCTGTAGTTTCAACAATATCATTTTTCAATAAAAATGAATGTTAAAAATCTAGAAACACAGCACTTTTCTTTAAAATGATCTTAAAACACTCAGCAGTCATTTATTATAAACTCAGTGAGGAAAATAAATGAAGTCATATAATCTACAAATATAATCATAGTATCAATCACTATTAACATTTTCTGGCAAACTGTGCTGTAGTGTAATATAAACCTCCTTATTTAGTATTCCACATCAGCAACCAAAAGCAGTTGATTATTTTACAATCCTAATCTTAACAATTTATTATACTTTTTGAGTTCTCATGTTTTTTTGACACAAAACCCAAGAAATTAATTCATGGCTTTCATGGGACTTAATTATTGTCATATCCTAAGGGACAGTGCAAGCTGCTGTTTCCCACAGATGAGCCTTACTTAAACTAAACTGGACTTTCAGGAAAAGATTAAGTTGTGGAAAATGTTGCTCCCCCACTTATTCCCCTCTACCCTACCACTTTTAAGAGTTAAATCTGCCTCCTTGCTAAAGAGGATAAAGGACAACAGATTGTGTAAGGTTTTGTTGTGCCTTGCGAAGAGCCAAAAACCATTACCCTTATTGCTCTCATTTTTTTTCTATTGCACAGAACTCTCTTAGTTTTCAGAGCTCCACATACTCATAGCCTCTCTCACTAAACATCAGAAAAAAAACCCCAGTGCAGTCTTGTTAAATAAAAGTCTAAAACTTCAAAAATGTAATTGCCTCACAGTTTTTGATATGCATAAACGATACATAGTAACAAGGTAGGTCATTTACCAGGGAGCATGGTGTTCAGTAATAAATACAAGGTTCTGCTTTTGAAAAGGTGGTGGGGCCGTGGCAGAATGCAGGTCTGAGTCCTGCAGCAAAACAAGCCTGTCATTTTCAAATGCAAGTTCCTGTGTTGAGAGGTCCAGTGGGCACATTTTTTCAGAAAAAAAAAAAAAAAAATTATAAAGCACAGCTTGCATAATTCTCTAGGGATTTGTTAAAGAAAGAGAATCAAAAGCAATAATGTGATCACATTGTACACTAAAGATGTACATAAAATAGCCCCAAAAACCTGAAACAGCAACAGCTGTCAGAAAAATATGGATTCAAGTAATGAGCAAAGAACATAAAAACCCCCACATGCACTACCTAAAAAGATGGCATAAGTAATGTGTTAAAATTACATTCCTGATTTTCAAAACGTCTTGAAGAATGGAACATACATTGTAACTTTGTAAGTCATCCTATCAAGCTTGTAGACGTCCGATTCAGCTCTCCAATAGCTGAGGAGGCGCCAAGCTTTTACAGATACTTTACTGAAGTATTTAAGCAATTGGCTCACAGTTGTACACAATTTTGCAACAGTGTGTGTATAGGCACAAGCCAGCGGGCTGAGAACCAGTGAATAGAATCATGCACACAGGGAAAATCTGAAGCACTGAAAGCTCCTTGTATTTTTAGGCTGGGGGTTCAGTAAAATGAAGCTAAGTATAACTGCAGCTGCAGGATGAGAGTGGGAGTTGACAAAGCAAAGAGGATAACGGCCATCTTTGAAATCTGATTAAAGAGGTCACTTCCACCATGGAGAGTTCAGGCTGGCAGTGCATATGGATTCAGGAAGTCTTAAGTACAAGTCCCTGCTAAAAACTGAACGATACAGGGATTTCAGTTTCCATTCACTTGCTACAGTCAAGTATTTTACTTCCTTTTAGAGGGAAGGGGAAGAACATCAAATATCAACAGGGATACAGATAAAGAAGTAAAAGCTTCTACAAAACACATGCAGAGGAGGAATCTGAACCACTCCCACATCTCAAGTAATATTTGAATCACTCTGAATGTCATTAACACCTTGTTTTTTTGTTAGAAGCCTGATCTCATCTGCACTTTCACAGGAGTGCCTGTTTTGAGTATTACACCAGACTGCATGTGAAGAAGCATGAAAATTCAGGTGGTCTCAAGTAAGCAAAACACTGTAAACATCTCTAAAGGACTTACAGGGAGATGAAGTGGTATCTGAAGTCTGAAGAGCAGCTGACATTAAAATACAAAGTGCAAGATCTTTCTAAGAGTTTAAGCCCCTCTTAAATACTTCCACTGTTATTTCCTGTGCAACAGACAAATATTTAGAGTAGATTCAACAATATTAGACTACTGCTTTTTCTACTAGTACAACTCAAGTAGTAGATTTTGAGATTCTACTTTGTGAAAGCTGTAGCTTAACTTGAGAATGCACTTGGCCCAAAAGTTTTCGCTACACTGAGTAGCTACGTATCCAAGTCCTTCAACACACGAACCAGCAGAATTTACAAGATGTTCTCCGTTTCCATTTCTTGCTGCTGCCTCTGTAAGTAGTTTAATAGATGGAGCTGTTGTAGACCATACTAACAGAAATAATGCTTCTTCATTAGACAGATGAACAGAGTAAGATGCTATATCCTACATGTTTTTTATCACAGGTTTGTATTAAAAATCATATGAAAGGTATAATACACGCATCAAACCAAGCCACATTTATTTCATCAGTCACAAGTGCAAATATAGCAACAAGTCAGTTCAGCAAATTACAACACATAGAGAGGAATGTAATGTAAATGCTAAGTACACTGACAGACCAACTTCTAAAGAGCAGCAAAACCCAGTTTCTTCAAATAAAAACTTCCATTCTTTTTACCTGTAATCTAAAATAACATAATAAATCTAGATCAGGAATGTCTCTGCTAACTCATGTTTAGCTGTGTATTCTGTTATTAACAGTTCGCATTATCCAATGTGCAAAAGGCCTCTCCAAGCTTCCTATTAACAGATGTTTTGGTTTTAAGCAACTTTTACCCAATATTTAAATAATACAGTGCCGATACTACTTAATATGTTCTGCTATTTGATATTACAAATTTATGAATATATATTTTAAAAAAACTAAGTCCCGTTTCAGTGTACATATACAATTCTACCTGGATCCAAAGTGGGCAACGTTAAGGATAAAACTGAATTTTATTTTTTTTCCAAAAAAAAAAAAAAAAAAAAAGGATAGACACAAGTAATCTCCATTTTTTTTGCATCATCTTTAAATCTGTAGTTAAAATATATGCAGTACTTACGTATAAAATAGAAAGCATTCCCATTAGGAAGATACTGCAGTGTAATTAGCTGTTTTTCCCTACCACTTAGTAGCCAAGGAACAAGATTTATGCTTAACACCCAATCACTATTTTGCTTTATAGAAAAGCAAAAGTTGACTACCAGTATTAGCATCAGAATTTTTACACTGGAAATTTAGTTAGCCTTCTTCTTCATTATGAGTTGCTGCTTCTTCTCTTTTTCTTTATAGGCAATGAATTGAGAGTCTGTACCAAAGATTCTGTCCCACCATGTGAAGGTTGAAGCGTAATTGCCAATAAAGTTCATGTGATGGAAATCATGAAAACGGGCCCCAGCATAGAAAGGCACCAAATGAAGAGGGTTCAGCGGAACATCATAGCCACTACAGGGGAGAGAGAGAAAAACAAACAAACAAACAAACAAACAACTATAAGGATTTTTCCCAGCATAAACCACAAAATATGGACACTAACTTTCTTTTTATTTTGTAGAAATGACTTTTTTGGTATTATAAGGCCCTGAGGTAATCACTGTAATGCTGGCTTAATAGGAAAACAAGATTCCTCCTCTCCTAGCCAAATGCTTCTGTAAACTATCCCTCAATGGCTTTGGCACTTGCTGACCTTTTCAGCTCAGTTTACTAGGCAATACAAAAGAATTTAAGCAAGTCACCTAAAAAAATCACAGTGGCTGACTTCCTGCTGGCTTAGCACCTTTAACTGACTTCAGAGTGAAGTTAGGAAGGAGGAATAAGAAATAACACTATTTTTTAGTGACAAGCTATGAACATCGGCTCAGCTGCTCATCAAACAGCATCTCAAATCAGCTACAGCTGTAGTACTTCTACTCTTATTTTCAGCTTACTGCAAGTTCTTCAAATGTTTAAAATTCAAAATACACGATTAAAGTAATATTAAAACCAGAAGAGTTTGCTTTAGAGGGATTTCAAATCTTTTGATTAGCGGTACTGGAAAGCATCTTACCACCATCTAGTGGGGAGAGCACAAGGTAATTTGTTATGAATGCCTCATGTGGACAACAAACTAAAATAATAATTATTAAAGGAGATTCATACTTTGCATCAATTACTTTATGATATGTCACAACACATACTTCTCAGTCTACAGCAATACATAACTAAACCAGCAATGACTTGTATGATGTGTTCATTAGTAGCTCATGTTCCACTAAAGCACTTGACACTCAGCTTACAATAATACACTGTATGCTTCATAATATATTTACAGATACAAGGTCAAGTGTAATACTAGCATTTAAAAAATGAACTCCTACTGTCCCCTTCCTCTTGAACACAGGAAAGAAAAACTCATTCATTTGCAGATGAACCCAACTAAGACTACTGGAATTTGCACTAGCATTTTGGAGCCAAATTTGAAAGAAGTCAGTTTTACTACAGAGACCAGAAGTCTTGTCCTTTGTATCTACAATAAACAAACAAACAAATAAAAGCTATTTATGTGTTTATTTTAAAGACAGGCAGTGGCTGTATAGCCTAAAGTTTCTCTTGTCCAGGAAAACTGTCTGACAAACTATTAAATGGAAAGACGTCTTGGCTGGCATATTACTTTTTGTAATTGATTTTTGGTGTTCTAATATGCATAAGCTCACTTATACACCAAATATCAAGAGCCAGACATCCTAATGAGGCACCTAGCTGCTGAAACCCTCCTTGAGATGCTCTAGCTGATAGTCTACACTCTTTTAATCAGCAAGATTTGCTATTAACAGTACCTCAAAACGGAAAACAATGATAACTGTTCAGGCTGTGTCATCCTTTGTAAGACACATAGAAGTATTTCAGTGAAAAATAAACAGTAAATCTCAGGGAAAGAGACAGGTAAGTTTGAGACAGACTTAGGGAGAAGAGAAAAAGCAATTATTAAAAAGCAATAAGGATTTCACCTGTGTACGTCAATGGTTTCCATCAAGCGACATATCACCCATGCCCACAGAAGAATCACATGGTTACAGAAAACAACAATTCCAATAAAAAAGCCAGTTCCAAGGATAAGTGTTTCCAGAGGATGTGCATATTCTGCTTGCATTCCAAATGGAGACTAGAAAGAGATAACAGACAGGAGAACAGTCATCATTTTCAATTTTACATACCCCCAAATCAGAATCACCATTTTGTGGTACTCTCCCCTTCCCACTACCCCAAAGACTACAAAAGGACAAATGGAATGATGTTGTGGGTAAAGAAAACAGTGTGATTTAGCAAGGGCCTTAACATAGGTGTTCAGCTCCTCGTTGGGAAAACAGAAAACTGTATTCCAAGGTCATAAGGATTATCATTCCATTAGTGATTCCAAACACTTCACTACTAGCTGAAAAGTTGAAAACTTTTATTTAGGCTTACCATTACCCCAGGCCAAAGCGTTATTTCAGGAATATTAAAGTATTTGGCAAGCTCCTATCACCTTTGCTATACATCCAGTCTTGGAAGCAGAAGAAAAAAGGAAGCCAAAATATTCTCAGAATCAGGATTCACTTAGAAATTTATTTGAAAAATAAAAATAAAAACCCCTCATCTTTGAAGATTTTTTAAAATAAATTCATACCATTCAAGTGTTATTTTGAAATTGAAATAAAACATTTTCTCTCCTTTATACACACACACCCCCACACCAGTCATTCCTACATTTGGTTTACCAGAAAAGACATTCCATAGAGTTTTCAAAAGTAAAACACCATACAAAGATAAGTTTAAAAAAATTTAACCTAATGCTGGAAGTTTTAAGTTTTATTGCCAGAAAAAAATAAAGTCCACTTTGGCTTAAGGGTAATTTTAAAATCATCACCTTTTACTATCAGGGAAAGTTTTTTAGTGAAACAGCCATCAGTCTGCAGATCACTTCTGTGTGAACTGCTAACCACTCTCAAGAATAATGGCCAGAAGCTGCTCCTGCTAGAGACCTGAGGGGCTGCCAAGAGCAAGAGGAAAACAGCAGCTGAGCTGCTGCTGCTGCAGATGTACATACATATGCATGCATCAATCAATATCAAGCTTCTCTACTATTAGCAGCCTGTATAAACCACCCCCGACCCAGTAGCTTGCAGTTTACCTTAGGCACAGTATAGGTTATACACTGAAACACAGCAGTACACAAACACAGTAGCACTGACTTCTGTGATGATCTAAACACAGCTATGCTAATTATAAGGTGTAAGCACTGCTGGACTCTACCTGACTCAGAACATTGCCACCTCCAGTCAAGCTTGGCTCATTACCTTGTGCTCAATGTCAGCTCCAACACCACTAAATGCGAAACCACCCAAAATATCACCAGCTGGTTATACTGCTTCCAGAGGCATATAAACAAAGCTATAATCCTTCTCTGAATCAAGTATGCTTCACATACCATTCAAAGACGCAGGCCGTGCAGGAGCTGCCTGTCTGGATCGTGTTCTGGGGATTAGTATGCTCTGGGTAACAACCTATGTAGCTGCAGAACTGACAAACATTCAAAACCTGAAACCTACAGTTTCCCCTCCCCTAACAATGACGCCTATAAATACACTTTTAAAAGCCTACTTCACCTAGCTCAACAGATATGATCAAACTTTAGCAAGAGTCCGATCCTTCATCCCCATTAAATGAAATAAAGTTACAGAAGGTGTTTTCAGAAACAAAATGGATGACTGCTCCTGACAATGAGCTCAAGAAAAGACATCTAGCCCACTGTCAGAGGGATACAAAATTCTTCAGTCTTTCAAATAAGACATTTAAGTTGTATGAAACTGCATATACTAAAAACTATTTAAAAAAATCAAGTAATACATACAACAAACTCATGGTGAACCTTATGGATATACTTGTATATTCTCTTGTGATGAAGCAATCTATGCAGGAAATAGTGCCAGGCATCCTCAATCACTGCACATCCAAAACACTGGGCAACCAGAACATACCTTTAAAAAGCAGAAGAGCTATTAGTTATAGAATATAGTAGCAGGTACACAATCTTGAAAGAGGAAATAGTTTATATGCTAATAAGGGTGGGAAATGTTTATGCCTACTACTGAATAACAGACAATATCTTTTTAACATACTAAAAGTATTCATTACCAGGTAGAAGGGCTATTGTGCTTGTCAGCTCATCTGTTGATATGCTGAAGTGAGCTAGCATGCAGTATAACAAGCTGTCATTTCAATGTTACACAGTCTATAGAGGACACCCATAGACTGTGTAAGACCTAGATATAACAACATAGAGCTACATCAGCTACCTAAACCAGATAGAAAATAGCTTTCCAGGAAAGATGACCTTCTGTTGTAAAGAACTGCTATAGGCATGGGGGTTCTGGAGAAGGTGGCATTTGTAACTAATTCAGCTTTGTTTAAAAGTGTATCAGTTTAGTGCAAAAGAAGGAGAATGGGAAGCAGGTGGTTCATTCTCTCCCTTGAGGAACACACTGCTGCTATGATATAAAACAAGGTGGATAGAAGAAACACTTAGGAGGAATCAAAAAATTCTGGATTAAAAAAACCCTAGGAAGTCCAATATTTAACCCATGCTATCATGAATCTTGCTTCGCTTCCATAAACTTCCCCCTAATCCCCCTTCTTCTGGCTATCAGAACAATTTGGGGCCATTAAAAAAAAAAATCTAGAAAGCTCTAATTAGCTCTTATAGCAGTTAAGTATCAACAGAAGCAAGATAAACAAACACAGTTTACATTGCCAAAAAAATTATTGCTTATTAGAGTTGACGACACTACTTGTTAAATATTCTGCCTCCAACTGTATGTAACTCAGCATCCACATAATGAGAAAAATCTACCTACCATCTAGGCATCTCTTCCCACTCGTATGGGATGTTAAAATACTCTGTGAAGTAATAGGTACCACAAATCATAGGAAGCTGAATGAAAAAGTGATTGAAGAGGAGTGTTTTGAAACACTTCCACTGTTTTTCCCATGTTTCTGGTTTATCCTGAGAAGAAGCAAAAAGAGTCAGTTGTGTTACATATTTCTAGTGCACATAACAGAAGTGCTGCAAAAATTACTTTGGAGGCAGTTTTGTTTCACCTTGGAAGACAGATAGCATGTCCTCCAACAATACAAATTAACTCAGGCAATACAAATTACATGGGATTGGGTTCAGTTTCATCAAAACCTCTTGATTTTCTAAGGTAGCTTTCTATAAAATTTAAAGCAAGCCTCTCTTAACAGAAGTCATCTTTGCCAGTTGCCCCAAACTATTCTTCTTATGTTTATGATTAGCAGGAATACTTTATATTCAACAGTTTAATACAAATCTAAGCTTGCTTTTCTTCTTCATACCACAGAATGTATTTCCACAGCTAAAATAATACAAAGAGAAGCTGAAGATATATGCTTGTGAAGAAATAAGTTGTCTTGAAAACATCTAGCTTTTGCAGGGAGACATTTTACCAATTACTGTAGCAATTTCAGAAGCTGGTATTATTAATTTCCAATTCATATTACAATGAACTGGGGGAAAATAATCATGTTCAGATACTGGCTATGCCCCTACTATCAATTAGGAGCGTGCTTTCTCCACAGTTAAATAGTTCAAAATCCTTTCAAGAGGGTGTGCACACAGGTACTTTGAGAGAGACACTTGCTATTAAATAAGCACACCATGTAATTCTTTTATAATACTAAGACACACCTCTACTACCAGATGCTATGATTCTATTACACCTTTCTCTGCTGATATATAAACTATAAATATAATTTTGCTAACATGAAGAGTGACATACCCTTTTTTCCCTATACCACTATGGTGGAAATGAAACCCTCCCTCAGAAAAAACTCTTTTCCTTCCCCCAAATCCCCTTCTCTTTCTCTCCTCACACTGTAATTTTGCTCTGTCACTTCCAGGATGTCCAAGTGATAGAGGAAATGGGGTCATATAAATTGGAAAGTAGGATACTACAGTTATATGTTCTACTTCATGTGTTCAAAGACAAATTACAAAGTGTGTAGTTCACAACTTTGTCTTACCTGCTGAATTTTATACTTTTGCATGTACGGTATAAACTGAAAGACAAATCCAGGTACACAGAGCAAGAAATATGAAACTTCATGAACTATAAGTGATCCCCAAGTTGCAATCTGGAACTTTGTGTAGTTATCCAGCATGTAATTCCAGGCATTTTTAAATGGTTGCTGCAGGGGATTGTCAGGCAAGAAAGAGTCTATATATTCCACTGCCAGATAAGCAGAGTTCAAGATATTAATGCTGTCATTCATTGCCATCGTTCAAACATAAAACATCACAATTACAGTTCTTCTACAGTTGTCGCTAAGTAACCTGCAAATTTTGAGAGAAATTGAATAAACAGCAGTTAATCTCAAGAAAAAAAAACCCATTACCCATGTTAGTTGTTACCTAGTTTTAAAGTACAAACAGGGAAAGGAAGGGAAAGACAGATTCTCTTTCTACAGAATAGTGTAAAAGAACAAAGCTTAAGACTGGTTTGAGGATAATTGCAGGATAATTGTATTCTATACTAAAAGAGCACAGAAAGGTGCAAACCAGAAATTATATTAACCATGATCTCTTGATTATCCAGCCTCATTCTTCTCATAGCAGTGAGCCAGGACCCACGCAAACTACATCAACACAGCAGACTGCCTTTAGACTGCAGCTGGCTTGAGGCAATCCACCTTTCCATAAGTAATGGAGTTCTCATCACAACTCCCAAAAGCATAGAGGCAGCGTTCCCACAGGTGCCCCAGACTTCTGCTGTTTCCACAGAGTAGGCTGCTTGTTGGTGTGGGTTGGAAGAGACCTTTAAAGGTCATCTAGTCCAGCCCCTTGGGATGGGCAGGGACATTTTTCGCTAGATCAGATTGCTCAAAGCCCCATCTAACCCGGCCTTGAACACTTCCAGGGATGGGGCATCCACAGCTTCTCTGGGCAAGCTGTTCCAGTGCCTCACCACTCTCCTTGTAATAAAATGTCATCCTTATGCCCAATCTAAACCTACCCTTTTCTAGTTTAAAACCACTGCCCCTTGTCTTGTCGCTACAGGCCTTGGCAAAAAGTCTTTCTCCATCTTTCTTATAAGCCCCCTTTATATATTGAAAGTGTCCCTGGGGCCTACTCTTCTCCAGGCTGAACAACTCCAACTCTCTCAGCCTCTCTCCATAGGTGATGCGTCCTCTGATCATTTTCATGGCCCTGCTCTGGACGCCCTCTAACAGGTCCACCTTCCACTCTAAAACACAGGCGCAATTCACAGGCCCGAGGACACCGGCTGGTCCCAAGCTGATACACTCAGACTAGGTCCAACATCGACAACGCACCCAGCTCACTATCCAACAACGTTAGTTATCGTTTTTCTTTCTTACAACAGCATCGAGATCCTGCCGTTTCTTATTATCGGCAAACGCACCATAGCAGATGCCGTTCTATTAACGGTAACTACATCACAACAAGCGCCAAGGAAGCTTACAGCCCGAGCTCCTGAACCGACGGGCACGCAAGGCCGCTTACCCTCCCGAAGAAGCAGCCGGCTAGCCGAGGGACCAGAGGCCAGGCTGCGCCTCGATCAGGCTCGTCCGGACCGTCCGAGGACCCTGCGAGGAAGCGGACAGACCCTGCCACACGCCGCCCACACGCGGGGACGACGACGACAACGGCGGCGGCGAAGACGAGGGGAAC
>NW_010972576.1:1191735-1251651 GCF_000737465.1 Haliaeetus leucocephalus
CGCGGCGGAAACGGCAGCGCCCGCGCCCCTCGCAGGAGTAACAACCGCCGGCGCCGCCGGCTCTTCAAGTGCGCCCTCCCATTGGCGGCGCGGCAACGGCCGGCGCGGCCCCCATTGGCTGGCGGGCGGCAGCGGCGGAGAGTCAGGCGTGAGGAGGGCCGGGACGGAGCTGCGGGTCCCGCGCACCGATTGGCTGAAGGGGTGGAGTGAGGATAGTGAGACCTCGGCGCGCGGCCAATGAGGCGGGAGGGAGGCCGGGTGACGTCAATAGACGTGAGGAGGCGGAGAGCGGCCCCTCAGGTGGGCAGAGGCGGGCGGGGCGGGGGGGCGCCGCCCTTCCCTTGCCCCGGGGCCCTTGCGCGGTGCCGCCGCCCCAGCGGTGCCCGCCCGGCCCTCGCCGCCCGTCTCCGCACGGCCGACCCGGGCGCGACCGGCCGCAGAAGCTGCCGAGAGGCGGAGGGGAGCCGGAGCGCGGCCCCCGGGGCGGCGGCGGCCGGTGCGAGGGGAACGATCGCTGCCGAGGGGAGCCCGCCCCTGCCCGTTACCTCCATCGCCCAGGTAAAATTCTACAAATACAAACCTACAATTCAAATAAAAGGTTTCTAGCGAAACCCGCTACCTCAACCCACAGTGCGTCGCGCAACACCAACAGTAAAAATGCAGTCATCCATTTGTGTTAGCTCTCAGCTGTTACACTCGTTTCACAGCTCAAACAGTTTCACTGGAACAGAGGTGGCCACTACCTTAACTAATTGAAAACCAAAGCTTTCAGAAACAGACCCTGCAGCAAACCAGTGATATTTACATGACCAGTTCCCTAAACCTTAATAATTCTTTTCAGTTTGCTTGCATTCAGCTCTTAAGAACACCAGCTTCCCACCCCCCCCCCTTCACTGATGTCAAGATTATTTGGTTTGAGACTTGTATTGAGAAACAGTTTTAAGCAACTTGTTGGCATTAGGAAACAATATACAAACTTTTATTTGAAGAAAATGTCTCAAATATGACAATAACTTTGGTCATGTTAAAAGGAGGCCATCCAAGGACGAATAAAAATGAGCTGCTTTATAAGCATGGCCACATACAGTATATTCAGATATTAGCTAATAGAACCTAAGGTTACACGCATAAATAGGCCTTAGTACCATGCAAGTTCAATGCAATTTCATACATTCATTATAAATTTTCAGTTATTTTCATGCCAAATCACCTTTTGGATAAAAAGCTAAGAAAGAAGTAACATCTAAATGTGACCAAAATTGAACAGAAAAAAAAAATCATAAGTACAGACAACATTTTTATTAAAAAGATCTTGAAATTACACCTGTTCAAGAAGTGTTATACTATCTCTGGTCTCCTTCGGTGGGAATTAGTAGTGTTAAGCAATGTTACATATCAAAAAATACAACTCTGTTTTACAACATAGTACTGACATATTCAAAGTACTGTGCCAAATTATAAATAGTAAAATCAGGTTTTGAAGAATTTCAATAGAAAGCAACTTATGCTCACACAAACATATGCACATAGTATAGTTACGTAACAAAAGTTTTATAAAAGGAAAGAAATTTACCCCATGCCAGCTTGAATTACTGAGGTGGGATTCAATACCTACTATGAAGACTGACGGTTCATTTCTTTAAATATATTTATTAGTCTCTGGAAAAAATAAGACAAAAATTTACTTTCACCAGAATACACACCATTCTTCACTGACAATCTCTTTCTCAGTCATGACTGACGTAAGTCAGTCCTTATGAAAGTGGCTTTTTTTTTTAAGACCTTGCAATAAAAAAAAATGGTCCACTAGACTTCAAAAGTTCAATCAGCTTCTGCTCAACTGCAGAATAATCCTACGCATTGCTTCTACCTAGAGTAATCTTCATCATCCGTCATCTGTAATTGTAGACAGTCACATCTTCCACTGTGACTCAAGGTGCAGCTACAAGTAGAGAAGTGCTTAGATACTCAGTCACTTCAAATACACTTGTTGAAGACTGCTTCTAGTGCATAATCAAGTTGAAAATCCTTTTACTGATCATAATGGTTTGTCAATAACTGTAACACCTACAGTGAAGAAAAAAAAGGCATAAATCTTTAGGTAGTATTTTAAAAAATTCAAGAATATGAAAATAAAGTTTTAATATAATACCTTGTAACTAGCATAACATCATAAAACTGTGCACCAGCATCAGTGTTCGTATTTTCCCTAATTTCTCTCTGACAAAGTTGTCTGAATCAGTGCAAAGTTCTGAAAGTTTCTGTGACTTGAAAAAACTTGCCATTACTCAAACTTACTTTAATTTTGTTATCAGTGAAATATATCCTTAACATTCTCTTACATAACTCATTTGAGAAACTACAATTATTGAAGAAAAAGATTCCTGAAACAGCTCTTGTTTTCTAAATATCAAATCCCAAAGAACTTCTGAATTGGACCCGCGTAGACTGAGATGCAAATCTCTTGTTAAAAAAAGGACTGGTCATATCAGAATCATCTTTCTGACTCACCACTTACATGTTAAATCCCTCTTGAGTACAGTTTAATACCATTCTTTTCCTTGTAGTGAATACTTGAAGTCATCATTCAAAACGTACCATCAGATTCTTCATACCCATTCTAGTATCTTAGGTTTTACCTTAGACAGGACTTTGTTTGGATGCTTTGTCAAATTTCTTATCCTAGCTGTTATACTGTAAAAAGTCTGTTTAAAAAAAAAAAAATTATACACATTACCTGCATAGCTCCTTCCTGTACTCATACAAGATGACACAACTGTCCATTTATCAGTTGTTGGATTATAATATTCCACTGTTGATAAATTACAGGAACCATCATCTCCTCCAACTACATACAAGAGACCATTTACAGCACAAACACCTAAAAAAAGACAGGAAACCAATATGAAAATTAGCAAGTGGCTTGTTCACCCCATAAAAGCATGGTTTCTATTCCGCGACATCATGAAAGCAGCGGAAATCCCGGAATGTGCCATTTACACCAAATGATATTACCACTATTTTAAAGTAATTGTTGCATATACCTGCATTCCTTCTGCACATGTTCATGTCTGCAACCTGCTTCCACGTACTGGCAATGGGATCAAACACTTCAACACTTTTTCTTACCAAAGGACCATCATGACCACCTACCGCATACAATAAATTGTTTAACACACCAACACCTGTGAACATATGAAAATACTCAAAATTAACCAGAGAATGGTTTGACTGACACAAAGGAAAACCAATAAATATTATGTCCACTAACATAAATCCTTCATCCAGTCAATGTTAGGAACTATTTCAGAATGCATTAAAGCAAAAAGACAGTAACTACAGCAAGACACTGATAAAATGTCTTGCGTGCCCATCTACCATATTGCAGCATACAAAGACCAGAGCTGTTCTGCAACAGAAGATTTAGAAAATTTTGGACAAAAAATGATGTGCGGGAAAATGAGGATTGTTGAAATTTAGGACTAATTAGAAGTGACAGTAAATGAGACAGTGTGCTCAGCCAGCATAACAGAAATCTGACAAGATGATAAAGCGTAAGTGAATTTTTAGAAAGTAAAAACTGAAGTACAGAGGATAAAAGCTGAATGGATAGACATTATATAATAGGGATGCTTCCACTGAAGTGTTGAAATACCTTGTAAACATACATATGAAACAAAAGGAAACAGTTCGATTGAGCACCTTCCTCCTCCAGGATTTGGAGAACACCACCGAGCTTCCTTGAACCAAGCTTCAGTTATCAAAATATCCAAAAGGATATTAAAGGGTCTTCTTTACTCCTAGGGTGTCCTTTACTTTACAACAAAAGTTTATCAATCTGTAAGCTTGGGATGAAGGAATAAATAAAGCTAGTCTATACCTACTTGCTAGTTGGGCTGCACACATTGAAAAGATGGTAATAGGGGAAGCAGAAAGGAAGGCCTGTTTATTTATTGCTCACTTTATAATGCACTATTAGAACCCAAACATAATAGATTGCAGAAATGTAGGGGGTTTTTTTATTATTAAAACTTGTGAGTGATGGACCATGAAGACAACTGAAAAAACACTACTATGAAAGTACATTGGGAAATCTAATATATGTCACATTTAAGATTATGAAACTCAAAGCTGAGATACAGATTTGCAAATACAGTTCTTAAAGGGTTCCATGAAAAGGGCACAGCTTAAAATCTTTATTAAAGGGAAACAGCAAGCATGAATGCAAAAGATCAGTTAAGTCCTTCAGGAAAAAAAAAAAAATACTGGGTTTAAAAAAAAAAAAAAAAAAAAAGAGAACCCGGAGACATTAATAGCCAGCTGAAATATCTTTGAAAACATATCACTAATATTGTATGTAAGAGCCATTCCTATACCAGGAGAGAAACGACTCCTGCTGAAATAACTACATTTTCTTTAAAAGACAGATTTTAATAATTAAAGGAAGACAGGAAGGAAACATGGACAAGTTAATTGGTGCTGCAAATCTAAAAAATAGGACACTGGTTTATAAATCATGCTATCTAATGCTTTATCAGTGATATTCACTACTAACATTTCCCCATATCCTTCCCAGTTAATTTAATTCCTCTTTTATTGCTATTATTTCTAGCTATCATGTCACGGTATAGTGTGACAGCTTTTCTTTCTCCCACTCTGATCGCACTTTATTAGACAGGATAATACAACATTCATCTTTTGTAGGATTAAACATTACAGAGCTAGAAGGAGGGCTAAGATTTTTAGTTTAAATATGTGATGCGATATAAATCCCCCCACCCAGGCTTTCTGTATAGTTACCGACCTTCCTATTCAGTGTGTAAAGTTTTCCCTCTGCCACATTGTGATTTTTTCTTTGATAGCTCCTTATTTTTAATAATGTCCTCCGTTCCTCTTTGGTGCTTCATTTTCCCTTAGTCCCACACCCAGTTTCCAAGTCCTACCTTATTTCTTGCTCCTTCCGTCTGTATCCTCTTGTTGCCGTCTTCTGACTTCTCCTTTCTTTGTTATTTTTCTTTCCTGCCCATTTTTCAGGACCCTGTCTTATATCTCTCATCCCTCCCAAATGGCCTATATCTGGATCTGAAGTTCCTCATCCCAATATGTTGCTGGAAACAGATCTGTCCCCGTATTGATCAACTGAGAAGCAGTTGGTACTAAAGAAGAGTAACTGAGGGTTAACCTCTGAAGCTGCTTTTGAATGAAGCTGAAGCAGTAGGAACAGAAGAGACAGACTTAAGTTCCTTGAGATGACCAGAGATCCAAAGGTTTAATACAGGAACAAAATTCTCTTTAGTTAGCACCCATACCACCACCAGGACTGATCATCAGTTGAAACAGTTCTGGTGGTTTTGGATATTTGGCCGCTACAGCCAAGCTCAATCAATCGTCATGATTTTCACATTACCACCCACTCCTCCCCCATGCAAAAATATAATTTTCCATGTATTTAACAGAATGGCACAGAAGAACGTTTATTATTTTACTCAGTTTTATGAATCTGAAATAACTGACTACATTTACTTTTCCTCTCCATGGTTTGTTTTTTTTTTTTAATCAGAGGACAAGGTAAAAGGCAGCAGAGAGTTGAGTAAACACAGTCCTGAACTCTGGGACAAGGGGAGGGAGGAGAGGGGCAGAAAGATCCCAGTAGTTAGTGTGTCTAAGGCACTAAATTTCAGAGTTATAGAAGTACTTCAACATTTTTTAAAAAAGATCTGAAAATATCTAGTGTATAAATAGGCTATAAGCACAAAGATAGTTTGCAAAAACAGTGTTTAAAAAAAAAACTGCTGAGATAAAATGGGTGTGCAGGCAGATTGCAAAATAAAGCTTTGTCACAACCCACCAACACTATTTGTCTTTATAATGATACTTGTAATTTGCCCATTTTATGTAAATATTTTCCTCAAAACTTGCCAATATTAAACAGGAATATTTAATGGTACCCTTAGTGCAACTCTGGCCAGTTTTTAATCCAGAATTTACTTCCAGGGTGCACAGACTGAGTAACTGGAAGTTTCACAAGACAACTATGTTTGCTTGAGATACAGTGTATCATGTTTCCTTCATTAACATCATAGTTTTAGTTTAGAAACACAATCAAAACATTACTTTTAGCAATAAGAGACATATCAACTTGCTGTTTTTCAGAGGGTATAATGGAAGTATCACAAACTAAGTATCTTCATTTTAGTAATGATTTTAATACTTCTGTATATTCTTTCAAAATAATTTGGACTTAATTTAAACACCATAATACAGATTAAAGACTGTTCAGAGTTAATAAAGAATAATGGAAGGCAAGATGAAAAGTTGGGATAACTATTAATCATCTACTGAGCATACTAGAAGTCCATCCAGGTTTTTTTGTAGCAACATCTCTTCCAATTATGAAGCACATTAATGCAATCACCAGTAGATATTTGAGGGGTGTTGCTAAAAAGCACCATTGAGTACTTGGCAGAAAAGTGACTTAAGCAACTCAAAAAATAAACATAGAAAAATAATATCATGCAATTTGACTTGAAAAAGTCCATGGGAACGCATCTAGAGAAATAAAACAACTTCTGCGAGTTGAAAAAACCTGAAATACCAAAAGACAAATAGAGGACAGTGAACAGTAAATGCGATTTGAGTCCATAATACAAATAGATAATGAAAATGCTAAAGTCAATTTGGAGCTGTGGAAGCATCATTTCATTAAACAAAAGCAGAATACCACAGGCACTTTTGATGTCTTTAAAGAGAAATATACATACTCAGAATCACAAGGAGGAAAAAAAAAAATCCACAAAAAAAAAATAAAGAAGGGATTTTTAAGATTATAAAGAAATAAATGGATGTACCTTGGCTAAATGATAAGGAAGGATAACATGTAGTAGCCTATACATATCCAAAGGATGTAAACACCAGGTGATGAGAAGAATTACTGAAGATGAAACAAAGGGTACATAAGTGGAAGTAATAGGATGAAACCAGTAATATAAACTTAAGAATGAACAAGGACAAAATTTCCTGCAGTGAATCAGAATGCAGAACACATCCTCCAAAGAGGTGGAAATCTAGTCACAGTTCACATGTAAAGTCAACCTGAAAATGCTATTAGAAAAATCCCTATACTGGCAAAGAGACATCTTTGAAGAAATGACATTTTTTCATCCAGGCCATGTAGACTTTGATACTTCAGTATTTAGGTGATGTTAAATTGATTGTCACAATCCATGCATATTAATCTGGGTGTTAAAAACATCAGAAGTTATGGAAAGAAGAGGAATATGAAAAGTGTGAAAAAGCAAGGAAAGATATTTACTATTAACAGACTGAATCTTACTCTATAGGACAGTTCTGTATTTATAACCCACAATATATCAGGCATTAAGACTAACACATTTCATAAGACTCAGACTTTAGCTTACCTTTTATATTTTTAGATACATTTTAAAACCACAAATTTGTTTCAGTTTTACAAGGATAGCTGATTCTTGTCCACTCACCTGCTCCACTCCGTCTAGTGCTCATTTCTGCAACATAGGTCCACTCATTTGTATTAGCATCATAGCATTCTACTGAACTAAGGCACTGACGTGACGCCCCATCGTAGCCACCAACAGCATACAGTTTACCTAGAAGAGTAACCAACAGAAACCTACATATTTCTAATGCACACAGACTATACTGCTACACGGGCTGAGGAGAAGTCATCTTTCTCTCAATTAGCTAGTAATCAGTACCTGTCATCAATCAGTTATTGAGTTTCTATTTTGTAAATAGTTTAATATAGTACACTATAGTTCTTGTCATTTTTAGGATGTAAAAGGCAGCCAGTATCTAACAAGAACAATGTCAGTCAGGAGGTTTTGAATTGCCTCGCTGAAATACAAAGGTACTTTACTGTGGTTTTAATTAAGAATTGTTCAAAAGCAAGCTAATTCAAGTATGTCCAACATCGGAAGCTCGCAAATAGGCTTCCTTTCTAGGTGTCAAAAATATCTAAAATTCAGATGAAAATTACTTGTACAGTATGCATTGTCTGATCAGAAACAGCAGTGGTTCCTATGCAGTTAAAACACATGCCCAGAACTTTTACGATCCAAGAGCCAGCCCAGGTCTGCATTGTGCAATTGACATCCAGGCTATTCACCACAAAGCTGACTTGAAAGTCATCAGTTTTCCTGGCACTGTCCTTGAGATCATCCCCAGCATACAACCAGCAGTCAGCCTCAGATAACAGTTGACAATACTGCAGTGCTACATCACTAAAGACCAATATATAAGGTCATCGCTTCAGTAATTGGGCTCTCCAGCTTTGCTGACATGCGTAACCTAGAGCATGCATGCTTAGCGAGCTTTTCCTCAGTTGGCCTCAGACACAGTTGAAGCTCTGAAAAAAAATTTAAAACAACTATGCTAAAAGCTGGTCAAAACCAAGTAGAATGATTATGTATTGTTCATACCATTTTAATTACAAGGTTGAGCAAAAACATAAATCTGAAGTATATTTTCAAAAGTGAGAAAAGGTAGTAGCGTAAATGATTGCATTTCCCCCCCTATTCTTTTTAGTATCATTTGTCCACTTACCTCCAACAACACCTACACCAACACTACTTCTTCTTGTGTTCATTGGAGCTACGTGAAACCACTCATTAGTCTTTAAGTTGTAAACTTCAACTGATGATAAACCTATGAAGACAATATAGCATTATTCTCTCTATAAAACTAGGTGCAACGTACTGTCTACCTTCTGAAACGTACCTGTCTGAAAATTCAAATTACGTCATTTTAAGGACTGTTATTACTGTGCAAAAGGCACAGCTGGTGTCCTTTAGATAGCCAATTACAGTCAACCCATTCTTAGTGTCTGAAAATGGGCTAATTAATAGAAGCTTTTGTGGAACTCTGAAAAATTCTTCCCTTGATTTTTTTTTCCTTTCTTTTTAATTAAGTCACAATGCTGTCTCCTACATACACTTCAGTAATAGTTATTAAGGAAAAGAATCATCTGTGCACAAATTGTCTAATGAATCTGTGAAGAGAATGAACAGTGTATGTCCAAAGCCTTCTCACAGGTCAGAGAAAGCTGTTTGTAATCCTATTTACGATATATGAAAATGCACAGGTATATTTCATATGCAAACAGGAAAAAAGGTACCAGATAATTTTTCTGCTCAGATCTTCCATGAGTTAAGGACTCTGTCTGTCGAAGGAATACTGAAAGGGAACTTGTCAAACATCACTAGTCATTAAGACTAAACTCTTAGATGGAGCAAACAGTCCATTGTTCAGGTAGAAGGATGTGACCACTAAAGCACATTCCACACCACAAGATGCCAGGGTATCCTCATGCTTGGTTTCATCGCAGCTTCCAGGAAAGAGACATTCAAATTTGATACAATTATGTCAAGAGTAGTCAAAGCTAATCAGCAGAGTATAAAGGCAAAAATACCTGTACTCCCATCAAATCCTCCCACAGCGTAAAGAAGACCATTTAATACAGCTGCTCCCAGTGTGCTTCTCCTGTCTTGCATATTGGCAACGCTTGTCCACTGGTCCTTCACCGGATCATAGGAATCTACTGTGCGAACTCTCAAAGAACCATTGAAACCACCAACAGCATAAACCATGCCTCCCATGTACACCATTCCTAGAGCAGGGAAACGGGGAGGAAAGGTCAGTGCTTTAGTCTTGTAGTGAATTAATGGTATTCTGTAGTGTCCTAGGTATGCAGATACTTGACACAATTTACAGTACTCGCTACACTTATCAGGCTTTTGACAGTGTCTTAGAGCCACACTTCATTCACATTGAATACTAGAAGTTCTGACACTTTTTGTTATTAATAGCTCACACTTCTGAATATCATGCCTGCTGAATTTCTTCTTTCTTAGATATCTCAGCTGCTTTAAGGTCACATTTTCATATCTTTAGTATCAGTTGGTCACTTCTTCACATTCTTCATCTCATTTAATAATAATTAGGTATTTTAATAGTAAAATTAGATGTTATTATAATGCAGTAATATTTAAATTTATTTATCTTCTGTATCTATGGGAGGTAAATAAAGCAGTTTATTCTAGAGATTACAAACTGAAGCACAAATTAAGATCAAGTTATCAGACTTGTATTGTTCCAGATTAGGAAGTAATTCAAATTTTAAGGATGATCACTGAAGTCAAGGCTTAGCCCTTGTCAGATAAATATAAATACCGTTCCAAAGAACATACAATGCTTTATACAGATGCCTTAATTCTGAAGCATTACCAACCACAATAAAAAACTAGGCATCATTTACCCGCTCTACATCTTCTGGAAGGCAATTCAGCCACCTGATGCCAGCGTTCTTCTTTAAAATCATAGCATTCAACACTGCGAATTGCCTTTGGTGCTTGTCCTCCAACTACCATCATCAACTAAAAGGGAGATAATATTTATTAATTATTTGCATATATGAGAGCACCTGAAAGATCAAAAAAGTGTTAAAAAATAAAACAAGCTTCTGTACAAGCAATAATTAAAGGACGATTCTCCTAAATAAGAAATACAAGTCTCGCAAACTAGGCAAAATTCATTTTTTAAAAAAACACATGCAATTTGTAATCATTGTGTCCAGAGGAAACATCTGAGATAGAAAAGCAGGAAGCAACTAGAGTCCAGGTAGAGCTTCCAGGAACGGGACAGATCCTGCTGTATCTTCACATCCTACTCTGACCTCAGGTATGAGAATTCAGCATCTATGATGTTCAATGGAACTGTGACCATCCATCACAGAACAGCCTTCTCTGGTTCCTTTGAGAGAAATGTGCTAAATCTGCTGAATGGAATCTCCTATTCCATTATTGCACTTGCCATAACAGTACTATGAGAAAACATCTTTACTTCATTGGAAAGAAGATAATATCTGATGTTTGTTCTGTTTTCTTCTTCTAAAATGAAAAGCCTGTATTTAGTTAAAAATGGAATAAATGCCCCAACTCAGAAGCATCAGTCTCTGTTAGGGTTGGGGTTTTTTGTTGTTTGGTTTGGGTTTTTGGGTTTGTTTTTTTTTTTTTAAAGAAGCAGGCTTATTTCTCTAACACCAGGCCTATAACTGTATATTTTTCAAATGCTGAAGAACTTACTTAAAAAACTTTTTTTTTGGGGGGTGGGGGGGGGGGGGGGGGGGCTGGCGGATTGTGAGCGTAGGGGTTAGGTGGGAGACTAAAATATCTATATCACAAGTAGTATGGAGTACAAAGCTAATATAGTTTTGTGATAAATAGTTCTGGTATGAAAATTTTTATTGAATACCTCAAGTGATGGTCATGTTCTCATGAAATCTGTTAAAATGGAGTTTGAAGAAATAAGTACATTGGAAAAATAAGGGTCTTACTTTTGGAAGGCTAGCAGGTGTTCTCAATTTCGTTCGAGTGCTTTTCATCAATGCTCGTTGCTCTGTTGGTAGCAAGTGATACTTCATAGCTTCAATGAGGTAATCTTTACAAGCACTGCTGTTCTTAACCAATATTTCTTCTTCAACTCTCTGTTTATTAATAGAAGTTTAACAAGGTCTGAGCACAATAAGGAAGTAAAACACAAATAATCTGAAATGTAATAAAGCCTGCGTTATATCACACAAATGCAGATTATTCTGATTTTTTTAGATTGTAGTTTAACCACAGTTAGACATGAATTTATGTGATGGAAATATGCAGTCACTGAAAAAAAAAATGTTGATTCTCTTACTAGTTAAGTAGAAGAAACAGTGTTAGGCAAGGTAAATCACTTCCTCACAAGCACATTTCTTAACTTTTCAAATACAGAGAATACAGAACACTTCAAGGGGAACGTGGGGGAGAAGAAATTAACAAACTAGTAAACCACCCCACAACAATAAGAAACCACAACAGCAAAATGAAACATAAAGACCCACAAAAGCAAAACAAACCCCCAAACAAACCACAAAAAGTGGAGGAAATTCATATCACAAAATCAGAATTTCTAAAATAAACACCTGCCAACCTGCTACTACACCTACTAACCAATGCTAATAGTGAACTGGTATTTTCGACCTTAAGTATTTGACCTGACACCTAAATATTCAAAATGATCTTATAAAATTTGAAAAAATGTATTATATCTGAACCAGGTAAAGAAATGTTTCCTTTATCAGCAAGTCCTAACGAATTTAAACAATAGATTCAATTTTGAAATTTAAAATTCACTTATGAAAAGAAGTGTTATATCAAATATCATATTAAAAATGAAAGCTAACCTGATCTCAGCTAATTAAATCATTCGGATTACTACTCTAGAATGACAAGTAGCTAAACAGATAAATTACTTATATATGATATCCTCTACATGGCAATCCCTCATTTGACTCTGTGTGTGCGTGCACGTGCATATGTAATGGTGGCTGTCTATTTTTACTATCAGTAACACACTACCTTACGCTGTTGTTTAAATTTAAAATTATCCATCTGGCATTAAAAAAGTAAACTGAAACGTTCACATGCAGAAGAATTAGTATTCCTTTTTGCTTACCTGAACTAAATATTCGCGGGAAAGCAAAGGCAGCCGAACATGCTCCATCAGGCGTGCCATTAGCTCCTGCCTTACATCTTTGTCATGGTTTACCCACGCTATCACTGCTTCAAATACCTTCCAGGAAACAAACAAATGCAAGTCCCTTGACTTACAAATTCAGTAGCATGAAAATATCAGTGTGCCTCCAAAAACAGTTTTTGCTTATACTAAAATTCCTAACATGAGAAAAGACAAGAGCAGTTACAGCTCCCATTATTTCCATAAGTCACCCACTACAAAATTCTGAAGATGTAGTAGCCAGTCTCTTTTCTGTCACTTCTCTACTGGTGTTTCAAGGATAGCTGCACTACATTGACAAAATGCACACAATAATTTCACTGGTACTGAAAATCCAATAAAACTAGGTAAACAAACAACACGGCAGCAGTGATATTACAATCCTAAGACTTCCTTTCTTGGAAAACTGACCTGCCACATCATCACTCAAATGACTTATCATCACTGAGTCTTACTAGAAGAAGTGATCCCAGGCCTAGTTTCTCCTCTATTGCACAGCAGCTCATCATACACTAGAGCGTTAAAACCTTAATTATGCTCCACAGAAGCAGCATCACGTATATCAAAATCAAAGTGATAAAACCGGACCTTCAGGGTATTATGAGAACAGGAACATAACCTTGCTAGTTGCAGTTTAAGCAAATAGTTCTGAGATTCAAAGTTTCAAAAAGGTTTTAACACGAAACACTACCTAGCCATACAAATCAGTACTCAAACATGTTTTTGAGTACAATTTAGCCTCATTTGAACAGAGGTGTTAGTACAACTATATACTCTTTGGAAAAAAGAAAACCAATATATTTTACATTGATCACAACTGAATTAAAAAATGAATACTTCTACAACCTGAAAACCATTAGAGGTTCAAAGAGATGCACTGGGTTCACTGAAGATCACAGTTTCAAAAATTGCTTTAAAAGAATGAGATCTAGCTAAAGGTGAGCCAACACATACTTAAACTCAAGTTTGGTTATACCAAGCTACCTAGCCATCTCCTTTGCCGCTCACATTTGTTCGGTTGGGCTAAACAGTCCACATACATATACATACAGAGTTTTAATACCTATGTGGGCCTGCTGATGTTAAAGTTAGTAGATGGTGTATGCTTGCTCTTCAAACTACTATTTTTGAGTTAGTTATACCTCGGTAAACCAAACTCCTGTATATGTGATTCACAGCATGTGTTCTGTTTGTTCTGCCTGAAGATGAGAAGGAATTTCCATTTAATTTAGTTTCAGTTTTTTTCCACAGAACAAAGGGTTATGTGATTTAATACAGTTTTAGGATTTTTAAGAATTGAGGTTAATTTTCAACATCGCTTTTGGGAAAAATCCTTAACACTTTGGGGAAAAATCCTTTAAACATCAGCACAATACATGCCTAATTTCACTGAGGAAAGAAAGAACACATCCAAACAAGTGTGCAAGAGCAGTAAGAACAAGCTCGCACTCTCACCCAAAAGGATAAAAAGAATACTGGGATACAGATGGTCTTACCTTCTCTTCTGAGGCAATTGTGAGCTTGTCACTGGATATAAGACTGCACACCTGCTCTACACCAAGGTTGAGGTATTCTTCACTAAGTACGACATCAGAAAAGTGTTGTTCTGTTTGGAGGAAAAGTAGTACTCTAACATACAGTGCTAAGTGCATCCCACAAAAAGCATTAAAGCAGCAGAGAAAAAATAAAGGAAAACAAGTAAAAATACATGCTAATTTGTCATATCTAGAAGCAATACCTTAACTTAAAACATTTTATATAGGTTAAAGCTTGGTCTCACAAACAGCTTTTATAAAAAATAATTGAAATATTAAAACACATTATACTAAAAGTAGCAATCATAGCAATTTAACATTTTCAGCATTCCTTCATCTGAGTACTTGTCCTTGACTATTACTTAAATCCCATTTTGCTAACTTTGTACACACAAATACAGCAAAAAAGATTCCAGAAAAAGAATACGCTCTCTATGCTGTTGACAAACATGTTTTGAACCTGCAGTTCAACACGAACAATGACTGATTCATTAGAACTAACCAGCAGTTTTGCAGTCTAATGTAGATCAAATCAAACAACAGGTCTGGATCCTGTTGCATCTCTCAGAGCTTCTCCAACATCATAAAAATATTACATACCACAACCTCTACAAGGTGTAGTTTTTCCTCTTTTTTTTTAAATGCCTCAACTTAAAGTAAATAAAACTGGCAAAATTCAATATTTTAGTTGTAGAACCAGACATTTTCTTTTAACATAGAGCATGTATCAAGTTGTTGTTAAGTTATTCAGTTGTCCTCTCCCTTCCTTAAAATTGCTTTATAAGCCATTCAGCTGCTTTAAAAGTAGCTCCATCCAGTTAACTGTTATTTTTCCCCTCTTCAGCTATTCTTAACAGAAGTTAGAAGGGACAGCTATTACTGGGAATTTAAGAATTCACTCAGAATAAGTAAAAAAAGGTCATTAAACATATTCAAACTAAAGAACTTTTTAAAGCCTTTTCTAATGCTCCACTAGTGCTACTATACTTAAGACTCCATGCTTGCATGCTTGACAAACTGTCTTAAGCTGTTAAAAAAAAAGTTAAATGCTGAATTCTTCCAGATCAAGAAGTCTAAATTTTTCAGGTCAACTTTGCAGGGTACAACAGCTTTTTTGCACTGTACTAAAGACTAGAGAGCATAAAAAGACAAATCTAACACAGTATAATTCTTGTCCTTTATCTAGTTTAGCATCCTGTTCCTTGAAACAGGCAGTACAAATTGTTTCAGACAAAAGTCCAAGAATATATATTAAAAGTACGACAATAAAACCTCCTCTCATAAAAGTCTCACTATAACCATGAAAGATTAGAGAATGGTAGCCAGAAGGATATTTTACCTTAACCACATTTTACTAAACAATGAGTTTAGTAAGATGCAATCCAGTCCCCTTAAGTCCCGTTAAATTCTTGACTTTAATACTTTCTTATAGTAATAATCCCACAGTCTCATTGAACAAAAAGCCCAACATCTAAATTTAACACCCAGTTTACCATTAATCAGTTTTCAATTAATATCCCCACGTTCTAATGCTGAATATGATGACAGGGAAAGCTGCACCCTGTCACTCAAAATCATTCATTATTCTATATTCCTTTTTAGCCTTCATCTCTAAAGTAGACAGTCCTCGCCTTTTCAGTCCCTCATTCTACCAGCCTTTTCATTCATGCAGTCATTATCACTACAAGTCCCTCCAAATCTGCAGCAATTTTTATGATGGACAGGTAGTATTTTCTGCAGTATTTCAGGCAATGGGAGAGAAAGGATAAGTAGAAATACTATCCATTTTTATAACACCACCATTACTTTTCCACTCCTTACAAATCTTCATGTCTGTTTACTTTTCAGACTACAAATATGCAGTTTTGTAAGCTGAAGTAGAATTTTCGGAGGTACGCTTATTGAAATAAGTATTTATAATATATTTCTAAATATATTTATAATATAATTAATACATTAGTTTTATGATAAACTCCAAATTTCAAGTGACAGTACTACAAAACAGCATGCCTGACTACTCAGAAGGTGAGTTAGGAAGCAAGCAGAAAGGGGAAGCAACGCTCATCCAAATCTCAAACAAATCTGAGGTTCAGAAGCCTTGTTCATCTTCCCTTGAGAAAGCCAATCCAACAGTGGATCACATCCAACAGGATGCGCTTCATAAACTGGAAATACGTAGTTGATTTTATAGACTCATATATAAAAGCCTTGTTTTTTAGAGCATGTCATAAATCTAAATCAACTTTTAAAAAGGAAGAGATCCAGCCTCTAAACCAGAAGAGCAGAAGTTGAGAATTTTCAAAGTAATACAATGAATGTGAGGCTGTTTCCTATTTTCATGCTAGAAAGAGAACTGTAGAATAAAATCTGAAAAAAATATACAATACTTGAACAAAAATTAAGACTATTTTACTGGAAGTCAGCCTCTGTGCTTAAAGTATAAAACAAGGCACGTGGCCAAGAGAAGACAGAAGAGTGAAAAAAAAGAGAAATTAAAAGAAACTACTTGGTCAATAGCTACAGGCTCAGGTTCTCAAGCAGCACCTGGAAACAAATCCTCAGCTGAAGGAATTACAGAAAAAAAAAAAGATAAATACAAGAGTAGATTGCTGTATAAGTTTTAGTCATCAAAAAAAGAGGTAAGGTGAAATCACTTGTGTCTTAAGAACCAGATCTCTTGTTGTCAAGGAGACCATTTTAACTGATTGATAGATAACCTTTTGGCAGAAGCCAACTGAAATTACAGCTAAATGGATTACTCAAAATAATCAGAAACTGAAAAAGAACAAGGAAATGCAAAAAAACCAATAAAATGTGCCAACAGCAATTTATCTAAAGCTGTTCAAGTGTTGAAGACAGAAGGCATTATTTTATTATATATAAAAATAATGCTTATAAAATTCAAACTTTTTGCTTCCTTTTAACAAGGAGGATATCAGCATCTTTGAATTAATATGATTCAGTACCAAGAGTTCCAAAAATCCCGTTTAGATCCTTTTTTTCCAATAATGATGAATGAAAAATAATATTGTGGGTGTGTGTGTATTTTTTTGCCTTCTGGGTTAGGATTTGTATTATCCCATATTATTGCTCACATCCTGAAAGCTTCAATAATCTAGAGATATTAACATCAAACATCATGAAACTTGACGACGATTAAATATTTCATGCATCTGTCCCCTGCAAAATCTCAAATTAGCTTGGTTTTTATTTGTTGCATTAGGTAACATACTTATTTCTTCATGAACATCTCCTAGATAAGCAAACAGATAGAACTATCTGGCTGGAAGTTTTCATGAGAGAATAAAATACTTACTTTTTTCCAAATCAGAATTTTCCACACAGTGTGCAACTTTGACAAATTCGTATTGGAATCCTGCCCCACTTCTTGACACTTTACCCAGACATTGAAGCCAGCTGGCTCCAGAGTCAGGCAGCCTGGGAACAAGCTGGCTTAGGAGCTGCCGAGGCTTGGCTCCCAAATTCCCACTCCCTAAGCAAGTAGAATCCTACTTCTTTATTATCAAAACTAAAATCTGCCTTTAAAAAAAAAAATCCCTTCCATTTTAGGACATTTCTAAAATATCTGTTCCAATTGCATATGAAAAACAGATTTTCACATTTTCACAACCAATAGAGACAGTTTCTATGTGAATAGCTGAAGATCTGTCCTTGTCTGCCCTGTACCAGTAGGATGGGACTTCAGCTTCAGGGACAAACTAAAAGGACAAAAAGGAAGTTCTTAACAACATGAAAGGGGCTAGTAACAAAATCTTTGGAACTACAATAAACGATGCCAGCGTGGAGAGCACAGGAAGATAATAGGAGCTGTAAATGCTTTTTTTACCCACTTTTTGAGTATTTTTCATTATGAGTCTAGAGATGTGTGTTATGCACGCACACAGAAGCAGTAAGCACTTGACCTACCTCTTCCATCCAAAAGGCACATAGTCTTGCTGGCCATAAAGATATTGACACTAACTTTATATTTTTCAATTACATAGGAAGGGAAGCTACATCTGAAATCTGCACAGGACATTTTATGCTATAAACATTTCTGGATTAATTCACAAACACTATTTCACTCATTAATATACCTACAGTCAGACCTTCTCTGGCTTAATTGCCTTTTCTAAATGGAATAAACAAATACAGAAGTAAAGGTCTCCTGAAGTTCCCTCAGATTAAAAACCTTTCAGAGAATCATGGTGGCCAAAAATAAAAGCCTGTAAGCCATCTTCTCCTTTTTGTTTTATGACAGTGGCTGTTGTCAGTGTTTGTCTCTGTGTATGACATTGTTGAAGACTGGCTAAATTTCTGTTCCATCATTAACAGGCTTCTGTCATTTTCTAACATTTTTCTGAGGTGTTCCAGCAGCTGACGACTCTTAATATCCATTTTCAGAAATCTTTTTAACATTCTGTACACTTTCAGAAATCTTCTCCCAAAGATCTTCCAAAGCCACATTAACACATATGAAAAACATGGCCAGAGCTTACCAGTGCCAGAGGCTGCAGCTGGAAGAAAAGGAAAAACCCCTCATATTCCCTAGATCTTTGCATGACAGTAATCCAATGTATATTAGTGTGTGAAACAAAATATCACAAATATTGAGTCTTATAAGTGTCTTTCGTCTCGTTTAGGCCAACTATTTCCATTCGACAAAACAGATGATATTTTTTAGAAACTAAATAGAGTACCTGCATCTTTCTGATGTGATAATGCTATAAAACCAGCTGGAACTTTGCAGAAACATAGCTTCTTTCTGAACTGATAACCTCTTGTTTTAAAGCAATGCAGAGCATGGGAGCTTGGAAAGATCTAAGCCTTACGTTCACTTAAAAGAACAAAGAATTTCTCAAGCAGATGAAACAAAAATATTTAGCAAGAACTAGTTTTTTAAATTATTTCTTCAATTCACAATGTCACATTGTGATTTTTTTTGACTTGGGACAAAAGGTCTTTGCTAGTGGCCTAACACAAGGCACTGGTCAAGCAGGAACCCCAGTCTTATTACAGAAGGATAGATACAAGCTCTGCCAGTTGGAGAACCAGCAGAAGCTAATCACTGCAGAATTATATTTTTTTAAAAGTCTGATTTACTTGTTAATTTTATGCTTAAATAACTGCTTTTGAGAACACCATGAAATTCACAGCAGCCAAGGTAACAGAAGCATAGCAACAGACATTGCTACTCAGAATAGAATCATAAGAACGATTCTGCTAACTACGCCCTTTCAATCTCATGCATACAAATGTACACAAGAATAGTCTACGGAAGACAGGCATGCTTCCAAGTCTAGTCAGGGCTCAAAGTTTTAGACTCAGAGCACCAAAATCAAGAATGCTGTATCCCACAGTTAAGTACAACACAGCAATTCTTGCTTCGCAACACATGCTAAGATTCCCCAACAAAAGTTTCTTCAACATCTCCTCAGCACGATGCTAAAAGCCAAGAAAGTTTGCTGTGTAAAGCTGGTCCTCAAAAGACGCTTCTTCCACAGGCCATCCAATGTTTCCAAACCCCGTACCAGCCTATGCGGTGAGTGGAAGTACATTATTATTCTTTGATTATAACTAAGAAATATGTCAAGGCCTAAGCACTGAGCAAGTGCCTCTCTAATCCAAGATGGCATACCCCTCTTCATTAAAAGGCTTTACCAATCTATCTTCAGGTTGTACATAACATTCTGACAACTAGAAAATGCACCACATTCTCAGGAAAAACTATTTTGTGAACATCCTCTAAGACTATGTAAGATGTATCCCAGACTAAAACTGAGGATGTACTAGCAGCGCTCATGCCACATACTCTTTGTAGGAATCATCACAGAAAACGGACGAGAGACCTCAGCTGTACGTAGTCCCTGACTGCGAGTGCGATGAGACCCAGAGCAGAGCTGCTTTCTGGAACATCACAAGAACAGGTAGCATCTCAGAGAGTTTAATTGCAACAGAAGCTCATTCCAAGTAATCTGTATCAATTGTCCACTATTTTCAGATCTCGATAGGCATCGTAGATGCATATAAATGACTCTCTTAAATTATAAAAATCTCACACTCTGCTACAGGAGAGCCAACTCCACCATAGGATTATGAAGCTCCAATTTTAATTAAAGTTGGGTTTTTACTCCCGCTGGAAGGAACTTCGAGAGTTTCACTTTTCTAATAACTTCTGATCTACATCGGCATCCATTTGTTTTTATGCTATCATTGTCTATTAGCAGAAATATCTCCCTGCCTCTCTTTCCTAAATATAAAATAGCAAGTATAACAAAGACTGGGAGAAGTTAAACATCCAAATGCTTTTCATTTTCTCTAGCAGGGAAATATTTTCACTGCTTTTTCAATCTAATAATCCTCTTCTGTACTCATTCTAGTTTCGGGAGCCTTAATCTCGAAATATCTGCTCCTGGGAGTTCAGCTGTCTGTGATACAAGGCCTAATTCTGAAATGGCACAGCCACATATCTTTGGCTCAGACTTTTGAGAAAATTTTTTCAATTGTAAGAAAAAGTCTTGACAAAGTACAAAGAGCCATTTGAGATAAGAACAGGGGGAAAAAGAAGCTATGATGGCCAAGATACAGGCAGTGAGAAGCTTGAAAATTCAAGAGGAGAAACGTTGACCTGAAAAGGTATAAAACTGTACAGAAGAAAAATAGGGAGTCAGCAGACAGAAATCCAGCAAGACTAATGATCAGCGCATTCCAATGAGAAACAAAGGACAGTCCTTCCTCCCTGGATGCTTTTACCAGGAGTACTGAGCATGCCGGTGCTCAGCCTAGTAGCTTGCAAGTCCCAGGAGGACCAACAAATAGCTTCCTTCTCCTTTTCACTTGCTTGTGTCCTGCTTGCAGAGTCTCTCCGAACACAGCAAAGAATGCCTGAACCAAATGACCCAGAGAGAGAGGGTTACAAGTTAGACCCAGCTCCTGTGCTCTCAAACACATTTAAGCAATAGTGCACTCAAGGTCTTGCCAGGGTCTTAGATTTTATATTGCTAGAAAGTAATCTACATAAGTATTAGCTTCAACTACTAAATTGAACAAAGATTGTTTAGAAGTAACTGAAGTAGTTTAGAAGTTACTAAGGCATAGTCAGAACAGAAGTTAGAAAAAAAAAATTCAAAATTAAGCAACAGCTATATCAAAATGTGTTCCCTAAAACACTAAATATCTGAGCAGTAACTCTAGTTAATAAGTGTACACCTTGCTTCCTATTGCATAAAAGGTCAAAAATATAATGGCTTTTTGGATTTGGCATTATATTACTAAAAGACAAAAAGATTTAATTAGAACTTTTTTGCATAACAGTTTAAATACAATTATCACGAAGTCATTCAGTCACATACACATTACAACTTTGAGTAAGGTAAGTATTACAAAAGCTAGTACTTTCAAAACCAACCTGAATAGCTTTTGAATTTTTTTTTTTTAAATGATACATAAATAATTTGAATACAATTTCACTAGACTAAAAACTTCTGAGTATGGCTGATTTGTATACCTCAGTTTAAGACAGCAACCAAGGATTCTGTTGACAAACACCTAATCGTATGAGTTTGCTGCACTTCTGTTTTTTCCTGAAACATCCATTCCTGACAGAAATACTATAATCTCCTGGAAGGGGGGCGGGGGGGCGGCAGACAACACCTAGACCAGAAAACAGATTTTCTAGGAATTAAGGCAACTGAAAGCATTCATCAAAATCCTTCTTTTTATGAGGTCTAAAATTACTCAAGGCAATAAAAAACCTATTATTTGGACCTAGACATATGAAATGAAGCACTTAGCGCTCTATTTCAGGAAAATCTCCAGTTTTAAGTCTGTACTAACTGTTAACGATGCTAATCAGTCACTGAACATTTTAGAAAAGTTATGAAAAGCAATACAATCATATGAATTTTTTCTGCAGCCTTATCAGGATATTTCATTTTTAATTCTCTTTTCTGTATTGCTCTCATAGTAAGCCTGCCAGAGTGCTAGGGATTAAGGAAGGCAGTGCAGAGAGTGCAATGCAATGAAGTAGCTCACACCCTGACTATGCACAGCATATTTATCTCAAGAGTAAGAACAGAGTGTGCACTGCTTTAAAATTCAGCACAGAGATACAGCAAAAACACAGTAGGAGTTGAGCTGGCAGCTCATGGTATGGGCCAGCAGGACTCCAAGAATATGATGACAAAAAGGGAAGCATAGATGACAAAAGTGCTTTCTGGAGGAATTTGACAGAAATGGAAGATTGTTTGATTACAGAGAAAAAAAGGAGGTTAGTTCCAAGCACAAAAGTAGTAAAGAGAGATATGAAATAAAAGACTCAAGTGAGAGTAATTCTGCTGAACTGGAAAAGCCAAGGATGAGAAGTTGGAATTTGATCCAGGGGGAAAAGAAATATTGCAGAAGTAGTAAAATGACCTTAGCAAACAGAGAGGAAGTTATGGCAGAGATGGATTTACATTGCACCAAAAGGGAAACATGATGTAGAGCAGATCTGGTAGGGAGGGAAGAAAAAAATAGAGGAACACACAGCTCAGTAGCTGAGAGAAAATGGCAGAAGAGAGTTAAAGTTGTCAAGTTTACAAACCTGAATGACTGGGAGAACACTGAAGTCACCAGTGACAGAGGAAGACAGGGAGAAGGGAAAGGTGTTTAGATGGAAAGCAATTTGGTTTTGCTGAACCTGAAGTAGAAATGAAACATCCAAGAGAGACTGAAAAGACAGGAAAAGATCTGTGACTGGGCAGATAGTGCAAGCTGCATGTAAGGAGGCATGCCTGAGAGTCCTGACAACCCGTGACTTCTGAATTTCCAAACAAATTTGTCCCACTCTCTGAATATTCACTGCCAAAGCTCTAATCAAACTATACTACTTTGCTGGCTAGTAAGTTAGACCCTGTAAAAGAGGGGTTTTTTATTCACTAAAAAAAGCTTCCATTAAAAAGTTATTTCCTCAGTATAACGTCTTCAGTCTTGACTCAAGCATCAAGACCTCAAGGCACTCTACACACAAAAGAACAGTAACATCATTGCTACCTGAACAAATTAAAAGCCTTAGTTTTGGTCATAGTGTTACGCTACAAACTTACAAGCTTACACAATGTTTTGCTTACTTTTTAGTCATCTACATTTCACAACCTTTTTTGGCATCAAGAACAGTCAAACAAGGTTTTAATCCATTATGTTAAAAATTACCAATTTAGTAACACACTCTCTAAAACTACATGTGTATCAGTTTCCAACAGCAGAAAATGTATTTGAAATATAAAGAAAAAAGAAAAAAAAAAAGGATTTTAGCCTTTGCAGAATAGTAGAAATGTAAGCTAGAAAGAACTTCAAATCATCTGGTTTTGCACACAGACATGATTTAGATCAACCTAAATCAGAAGTTAGTCTTACCAGGTTTTTTACAGCTGCCTAGCAGTGGAAAGTCCGTAACTTCCACAGACAGCTTGCCTGACCTGTGTTAGTTGGATTTTTCCTTAATATCTGAAACAACTTTAAAAATACCTCACAAGTTAAGCTTACTCATTCTCAGTCATTTTTACGCACAGGAAGATTTGCATTCCTTCTCATCCTCCTAGCCTTTTAGTTTCTTGACTGAAAGGATTCTCTTCTCTCAGTCTTTGTCATAGGTCAGTCTGTTTTCTTAACATGTTCATGTTAGACTTCCTTGGATTCACTTCAGCCTGTTGGCATCTATCAATTCAGCATTCTTCTATCTGAGACCTCAGCAGCATCAAGAAAAAAGGAATAATTGTTCTCCCTTGTCCCCCCCATACAACACTACTGTTACTTCATCACAGAATCAGAATTTCTTTTTCATTCACAACAGCAATCAAAACAAGAACCTAATTTTCAAAAATGTCAAGATTTGACATGATCCAGTCCTCTTACAGATATGAATAACACAGTCTTTAAGATGACCATGACAATGTACTTTCAGTAATAAAATTAAGAATTGCATGAATGTTTTTTTCAGAAAAAAATGTGAAACAATCCAATGGCAAGTGCTCTTTACGAGGAAAGTAGAATTTTGTTGGTTGAGCTATACCGTTAGTTAGAAGATGCACCTCTATCTCCTTGGTGTCAAGGCAGAAGAATGAGACTACACGTACCCTATATAGTAGGAAATTTCAAGTCTTAGGCTAGATGAGTAGCATTTTCAGAAGACAAGTTGATAACACAATACTCATGGTATGTTTCTTGCTTCTTAGCCAGTGCAGTACAGGGGCTACAGATAGCCCCCCTTGCATGCCCTTGTCTTCTTTCTTCCCCCATGTACTTCCTACAGACTTTGGCTTGTGGCAGTTGCCAGATCTTTAATTCTTCATTCCTGATTTCCTCCCCTAAGTGATGGTGCAAAATTTTAAACACCAAGCTAGCTTCTTTCTGGATTACAAATTGCTTGGACCTTGTATGGCCCTGATAGGCTGTGAAGATGCTGCCCCTTTGTGCTTATAACTATGTTCCAGACAGGAGACTTCACTTCTCTTAGACATTCATATCAGGTGCACTCTTTGTCAGAAGATACATGTCTGCAATATCCTGGATCAAATTTGGTTTCCTCTGGGTGGGGTTGGGTGGGCATGGAACCCGTGTGTGTGTACCCGCATGCACAGATATCAAGCTATATGCTACACTAATGGTAACTTGCCTGCATATGTGTTGGCCTTGTTCAAGAGATCTGTGCATGCATGCATGTCAGCAAAAGCACGAATCCCCAAGCAGTTGATAGGATGAAGCTGGGATTCCAAAAATTCACAGCAAGTCCTTTTCACATCCTGCAGTTGCAAGAGACCAGCTGCTGGGAGCAGTACCTGTAAGAAGCAACACGTGATCAATATCCCAATTCACTTCTGATCTTATACAAGACTACTCTCAATATTAATAAACAAAACAAAATAATCCATTAAAAAATAAGACTAAAACAGAGAGGAAAATTTCAGCATTATGTGACTGAAGAACTTAAAACCCAACATTAACGTGACTTTACCTCCCTGCAAATATCATTTAAGATTTAAAATAACAAGCAACATCTCTACCACCGTGTTCACCGGCAAATCATTCCATAAATTATAATTCTCACACTTCATGTAAACTCTTCCCAATAGTCATTCACAAGTTCTGTTCTTACTGTTCCCAACGCTCCATAATTACATCTCATTTCCAAACCTTTGGCATTAGATATTTCTTTAAATCAAAGTTTTCTAGACCATGATAGAATATGTAAATCTTGTTTGCATGCAAGCACTGGACATTGTACCACTTTTTAGCATCGATAATAAGCATTTTTATGCCACTGATTCTAGTAAGGACTCCAGCTTCCGAAGAAGTCTGTGACCTTCTTGGAAGAACAACAATTAAGGCATTTTAAAAGCCTGAGAACATAAAATATTCTGTAACTCATTAAAAATCCGTATCAGTAAGGAAATAATGTAAATGACATATTGTCCTTCAACTTCCACAAAGCAAGCAAAAAGTAAAGAAGAATTTTAAAAACTGTCTAACATACACTTTATTTGCCCACTAAAACTTAAACATGAGATTTAGGTGAACTATAATTGTGCCTTTGAGCAAAATTCCATACTGCTATCTACAATTTCTTCTTCACAATATTTTCATTTTCTGTGCCTTTAACAGTAACTTTAATAAGACTTCCATTTTAGAACATTCAAGTCTGAAATTAATGTTAGCTTGTATCTTCAGTGGATGACAACAGGCAAGATTTTAACATGTAAATCTTGAAACTGTTCACTTACATATAGAGAAAACATATACTACAGGGCTGCATCAATAATAACTAAGCAAAAAACACATCAAAGGCAATGGCTGCACTACTCCTGTTAATGTTTGCTTTTAATTTAAACAATTACTTGGGTAGAATTAAAGAGAGTCAAACAGGAAGAAAACTGGAAGAATAAAGAGAGAGCTGAAAGAGCAGAATAAAACAATTTAGAAACCTTACACAGGTGTGTTACATACACTTACTACATGAAAGCTGCAGAACATACTTCTACTTTATTGCTCTTTGGAAGAAGTTTTAGTCTTAGTAACTGTCTGTAGAATCAAGTATTTACCATCATGTCTGTAAGCATCTACCTACTTGGTTTCTAAAGAGCTACTGTTATTGTTTACTCTTTAGACTTTTTTCTTGAAATAAAACTAACAATTACAACCCAAACTAAAACAAAAAGGACTTCAGGTGATACAACCTTGTAAAGCTAATGTCTGCTTTAAATTTCATTTTTGGGTCCCGCTTCTGCTATGTATGGCTGTTCCTCTCCCTTGAGCTTGCCATATACGGAAGCCTGCTTGAAAGCCGTCTTTCTGTTCCTCATGGTATTAATCTCTAATTCGAAGCAATAATCCACTATAGCATCTGTTTTACATATTTGGCTATCAATGTAGACAGTAAGAAGGAAAGATCATACATTTAACAAGAGTTCGCTCTGAATATCAGCTGCTAATGAAAGAGAAATGAAGGAAAAACACAAATGCATTTGCACTGAGATACACAGATTGCTGCTAAGCAAAATAACTAAAAACTAGTTTAAATCTTAGATAATCCTTGAAAATATCAAATAAGTTTAACAAAATAAGTGGATAAGGTCTGTATGTAATAGGCACAAGTGTCACAAAGTCACACAATTCAAAACAAATTTAGTAAGCTTAAAGGTTACTAATGACAAGGTTAAAACAGTACAGTGACTCATTTTATTTTAGCATACGTTTATGAAAATGTGAAGATAATATTAGTAATACAATTTCCATTACTAGAACTACAGTATGATTAGTTATAACAGCGAGTAGATAACTCATTTGATAGTGAATTCTAGGATAAGATATGATCATGAAATTACATACCAAAAATCAAGGCTAGAAATCCAGTACAAGTATCTATTTACACAACTTGTCCTAATGAAGCAAACGTTTCACACCTGCTTAAAAATTCAGTAACTAATTCAGAGTCCTAGATAATTTTAGGTATGTTATCAGTATAGTTGAGCAAATAACTCTGAGAACAATCCTTGACTGCTTAAATGGATTCAGTAGAAAAATATGTAAATCATCAAATCAGTGAACAAAATGGAAAGGTGAAATTTGAGAACAGTATGCAAAAAAGAATTTAAGATTTGTATGCACAGGCACACTGAGACACTCACTCACTCACATGAACAGTAAAGCAATGTTACAAGAACTACAGGATCACTCTTCATTTTGGGAAATTTACATCAGTCAAATCATTGTAATTGAATTCGTAAAGGTACAGATTTCAATACATTTTAGTTATCACACAATAAGACATTTAAATATAAATATATTTACATGTATTCAGCTACTAAAAATGAAAAGAGGCAAGTGGATCAGATTTATCCCATTGAAATTATACATTGGGCTTTGGTTACTAGGCAACAAAAGCTGTGATAACATCTAGCTATTTCCATTTGTACCTATAGAACTGTTAGCCTAAGAGCTGTAACAAACTGTATTTAAAAATACAGTTTCATCACAGGCAGATTCACTCTGCTGAAGCCAGAGACAGAACGACATAGCAGGGGGGAAAACCCTAAACTCCTCTCAAACCCATTAAAAAAAAAAAAAAAAGACTACATTAAAATTGCTGTACAGATTAAGTTTAACTACTGCTGACTCCAAACTGGTAGGCTGTAGCTCAGATTTATTTCCAAAAATAGCCAGTAGAGGGTGTCCTAACTTTCCTTTAAAGATCAGAAATACTTTAATATGCATACCACTTTGTACTGCAAGAAATGCAGAGGGGGGGGGAAATCATCTCCAATTGCTTATTCTGTGAAAACATATCCTCATCACAGCGGTTGTTGTTTTTATAATCAAAGAAACTGAACAGATTATTATTACAGATGGCAAGTAAGAAATTACGTATTCTCTTTTTTGTGTCAAAGTCATGGTGATGAATCTTAGAATGACTGCTGTATTTCCTAGAGCAGATCATTTAACCCTTTGAAGTCTTTGAAGACTACTCCCTGGTTATCTCCTCCTGGTTCTCCTTCCTGCAGTGACACTCCTATTCCCAAAGCTGTGTGCACCTGCCATGCCAAATACACCTTTCCAACCACACTGAGACAAAAAGGACTGTGACCAGGTACAAGTATTTGTTCTAAAATCCACCTGCAGGGTCACCTACATAGTAAGGAAGGATCCACTTAAGGCCCTAAACTCGGGTCCCTGTTTTCACTAGAGTAGATTCAAGCCCTTCAAAATAACCCAGCTACATCATCAACCTGTATCTGAGGCTGCTGCCGTTTCTTGTGGCCCTACAGCTTTTCGCCCTCTTTTTTTCCAGACAGCATCGTGACTCCATTCACCCTTGTGCAGCTGGACATATTTACCTCATGTGACCAGAACATCCATGTATTGAACTCTGAGGCGAGGAGCAGCCAGTACAGGCAAGCACCTCTCCAGTTACACGTGACCCATCAGTTCACAAGGAACATGTTTACAACGGTCTTGGAGCTACAGCCTGCGTTACTGACCAACAAACCCCTACAATGGAAGAAGGCTCAGAGGACATGGGCAAGGGTGATGAACTCAGGGAAGAGATGTAAGGAATGAGCACCAAGTGGCGTAAAGCACTCTGAACTTAACACAAGAGGGACTAGAGGGTAACCTTTGTTTTAGATATATGGCTGTACCAGTGAGTCAATAGGTTGTGTAAACAGCCTTCTCCAAGATAATTAGTAGAGTGTAATGTCTTCCTCAGCTAGCAAGACCTGGGCGGGGGGGAGGTGTGTGTGTCTGGGGGGGGGGCTATATACACGGCTTAGCCCAACATAAAATATAAAAACTGAACAACCAACAGAAGGAGCTCTGAAGAGAGAAATAGGCTCAAGATGGCTTTAGCCCACATATTCCTTCCTGGTGAACTGGGGATGCCCAACATCCTGATAGTAGGCATACAGAGACCAGTAATGGGAATCACTTTCGCATGGTGGTCCAAATGTACATTGCAGTTGCTGTACCATGCTTGCATTGTCATTTCAGTATATTGCTGTATCTCTCTGCTAAATCAAAACACAGGACTATGTAGCACCAAGTGTCTTCAAAGCAGTAAATTTTATATCAACCATTAAACCCTCCTCATGGACTATCTAGAAGCAGCTAGTCAGGGAACCTGCCCTGGAGTGCCTCTACACCAGACAAGGGAGTTCATCCTACCCAAAGGCTGCTAGATGACCTAACGGGCATCCCTTCACAGCATATTTGCTTCACAAAGTTCAGTGCTACACTCCCCTTCACACAGCCCCTTGCTCCCACAAGTCAGTACCACTTTATGCAACACATAAGCTTTTATTAACTGTCCTGCTAGTTGAGAATGGAGGAACAAGTCCAGTGGAAGGGGCCACCAAGATGATCAGAGGGCTGGAGCATGTGACATTACAAGGAGAAGCTAAGAAAACTGAATTTGTTCAGCCATAAAAGAGAAGACAAAGGAGAGATCTTATTACTGTCCTCAACTATCTAGTGGGAGGGTAGAGAAGACTGAGCCAGACTGTTCTTCAAGATGCACAGCAGTGGGACAAGAGGCAAGTAGGAACACAGGAAAATCTGATTGGAAAAAAGGAGTTAGGTTGGTTTTTGTTATTTTGTGTTAGTTGTGGGTTGTTTTTTTAAACCATGAGGGTGGTTAAGACCTGGAACAGGTTGCCTCAAGAAGTTGCAGAATCTTGATGCTTGGAGATACTAAAAATTGAGTGAACAGGCCCCTCAACCTGCTTTAACTGGACCTGCTTTTAAAAAGCTCAATGCAAAGTAAAATTTAAATTGATTAAAGCTTTCTGCCTGCTGATTTAAATCAATTTGATTCAGTAATTTTATATCAATCCGTGCTATCATCTTTGCACTCCTCTTTGTACTGACAGATTCTCCTAGCCAGAACACATTGTGCTACCTGCAGCATGAAGATGCTTAAGGCAATATTTTTATTTCCACTATTTTTAAATTTCCTGGAATTTCCTTAAGATTTCTGTCATGAATTCTTGCCCAAATTCAAATTGGTACCCAACAACAACGCATTAAGATCAGTATAATCCCAATACGAAAATAATGAAAGAACCTATTGCAGGTTTTGGGAACAAGATCCCACAGCATAAAACAAAACCAAAATTTCTCAGAACCTTAAAGTATTTTGCAAGCAAATAAGCCAATAAAAATCAAAGCAGTGTATGCCAAGAGAACTGAATAATATGCTGTCTCAAATAGAAAAACTTCATTCTTTATCACATGGAGAGGAAAGAAAACAAATCTGTAACATTAGGAAAGAGACTAACCTAGGAAAGCAGATGTGTGAGAATCCAAACACAGTACAATACAAAGTAGAAGCACACGAGAGCAAGTTACATCCTTGCTAATTGCAGATATTCCATATTTTCAGTTACGACATTAAAATGAAATCAATTTCGGAGAGCAGCAGTTATGTTAATGCCTGTCATAAATCAAATCTTGAGGAAATACAGTAAAGTTTAACCTCTTATTTCTAAGGTTTAAATAACCATTTCAGCAAACTAAACTCCTTCACTTGCTGTTTATACTATCATGGCATAAGGAAGATGAAAATAATGGTCAAAGATCATCCAAATTATCTTAATTTTTTATTCTCATCTACATGCATCTGTGCTGTAATCAAAACTGTGGTTTGTAACCGAAGTGTAGTCTAAGTTCTAGTGAAATCATTCAGCACTGCATTGAAATTATGCTATTTGGGAGTATGCATACAAACACACTAAAGTAGATACAAATATTTTAACACTTACATCTATGGAATAAAATGTAGAAGTTCCAGTTTTGGAAAATTCAACCCTGCTAGCATTTCTATATGAACAACATGTGCAAGTTAAGTGCACTGTTCCAGTGTTAAAATACACAAACAAGATGCTGCACTGGGTTTAAAGATGTGCATGAGCTGCAAGTTTAGAACATGGTACAATGTATCTTATAAAATATACCTTCTGAGTATCTTAACATCCTTGACTTTATAGGCTATTGCACAGTAAAGACTTGGATGTATAAATTTATCCTTTAGCTTAATGAGTCCCAACCAATTAAAAGTCAGATGCAGGTGGCAGTTTTATAGTATCAGAGGAAGGAATCAGACTGCTAATCAAGATGCAGTCCTATTCCTTCACATTCCCTTAGTACTACACACAAATTGGTAGAGCACCGTTTCAGCTGAAAAGCAGCAAATAATCATGATAATGTAATATTTTGAATGACTGACATGATCTACAACATACTAAGCAGCTCCCAACTTGGAAAGCAGTGTGACAGATTAAAATGGAGTGTAAGGAAAAGTAACTGGTTCACATACTTGCTTTTTAACCAGCATCATAATGTGTACTTAAGAGTCCACTTCAGTTAGTGACATGCAATTTATAGGAAGTAACTGATTTGCTCAAAAATTGGCCTTAGAAGAGATACCACCTTAGAAGATTACTCTGAATGAACTACTAATTACAACATTTGGGGTGGAGGTAGGGGTTTTTGTTGTTTTCTTGGGTTTTTTTGAAAGAGGTAGGTGTGGAAGTTTTAGGAGGGATTTGGGATGCAGTTAGGGGTTGCTGAAGTGCAGAAACAAGATTCATGAAGCAAAGTAACAGAAGGGTCACTTTAATCAAGTAATACACTATAATTAATGGTGTCCATCTGGTCTACAAAGGAGAACCATGCAGTTGTTTGGCTTGAGGGTTCTCCTGCATCTTCTCTACCAGAACAGTGCCCTAACCACCACGTATCAGCGCATTTTGGCTTAAGCCTCCACACAAGTGAGACAGATTGATTGTCTATTCTGATGATTATTTTTGTTAACAGTCATGAGCTTAGCCTTTCATATCCCCTTCTTCTGTTAAAAGATACTGGAAATAGAAATGAAACATTGTCTCACTTGGAGTGAAACATTCTTGAACCTAAAATAATTTTAGTTAGAATTTTAGATTTTTCTTTGAGTGAAAAAAAATCATAGACATCTTGATTTGATAGAAACAGAGGTTTTGATTTGAAGTTTGGTCACTGAATTTAAGTATATGTACAGTAAGTCATCTAAAGTGAAAGCTCAGAATCCCTCTTCATACTGTAATTCAGTGCTTAAAAGATTATACAGCTGCATAAAAATACCTTCATCTTTTCTTAGGGGCAGGATAATTTAGACAAGACTAACTAGAGTCTGAACAAAGCCACTTGCTGATACCGTGTCATTCAGAAACTGGACAATTTATTCTTTTAACTATGGGAGCTGAAGTGCTAGCCAGTCAAATAATATACAAAGCTCCCCTGCAGGAGGATTAAAAGAAGCTGAAAACATTAAGTAGGCAGGATAACATAACTCACACTACGTGGTCTTCGATCTTTCTTCAAAGGCTGACCCATGTAAAGAACTGCTGTATCAGCTGATGCTTTTAGCTAGTGTACTTCAGCTATAGGATTTACCCGAAACATCTGACACCGTCAGTACCAGACCACCCTCAGTGCCAGACCCCACTGACAGATACACTGAGTTTGGTTATGCCCAAGATTACTGTGATAGAAACATTTTTTAAATATTCCTTAAAACTAAAGACATAAAAGGCTGACAAAAGAATCAAAATGTTCACATGCTATGTTTCCTAGAGTATAAAAGACAACTTGCAGGGAACTGAGAGGGAGGGCATTGAGGAAGGAATTGTTTGTGGGCTTGTTGGGGGTTTTTTCTACATTACAGACTGACTGACTTGTAACAAACAAGGCGTGTTCTCCTGGTATAACTGCATATTTTCTGGCAATCTTAAAGAGAGGGATTGAAACACCATTTGTAAAACCCTGAAGACTGTGCTGGAAACAAATAGCAGCATAACTGGGGTAGTAGATTGTGAACCTCTTATTTCTCTATTATCCCATTCTCTAGTGCAGAAGATGCATCCATACTGCTGAGTTTTATAGTAATACAAACCCAAGAACTAAGGACAACAGAAATAGCATGAAATAGAAATGCTTGTGTTCATGGTGCTTATCTTCAATACAAAAAAATGTGTCAAGTTTAACATCTAATGTGCAATAAATGGCCCTTCAGTGGACTCAGACATTTGATTACTCCAGGGTTTTAGCATTACAGTTAGGTTTTTATATTTTATTGAGACAATCTTTTACTTATCATTCAGTTTCCTACAGCAGACCATACTTATATTCTTCTAGAGATGTCACAGGGGAAATACCTCCTAAAAAAAAAGGCATTAGGCTTAGTGACAAATTTCGTAATCACTTTAATTTAGATGTTGTGCTTATAAAATTCAGCTATGTAGGGACAGAATCCCCAAAGCAAATGGCATCTCTAACCTCCCATCTGAAATTTTTTTCAGATGAAGGTTTAATACATATGTTTCATGATTTAAAGCATGACCAATAACTAGAAAACAGAAACATTTTCAAGATAGCCTTTATTCAGCTTCCAGAAATTTCATCTTATGTGTAGCAACATACTGCTGAACCTACGTGTCAGTAAGAGAGGTCAAACATGGAGTCTCTTCTTTAAGTGGCTTAATTTACTCATAATAAGCACCTTGAATTTTACAGGGAGGTGGACAGGCACACATGCTTTCATTTGCATAGAATACTTAAAATGAGCAAATGACCTCTGCGCTTAAAGTTGGCAAGGGCTGTCTTTCAGGTTTTGCCACAGGTAGCTTTATGGTCATACACAGAAATAGATACATGGATGCCTATAGTAAAGGTCATAGCTGAGACGAAAGTAGCTGCTTTCATCTGACTTGACAGAGAAGAGTCTCTAACACAGCCTGGCAGCATGATGATTTTAAAGATCACAGACTCAGAAAAGTTGCACAAGCTGTTCAGTCTGAGAAGGCAGTTTACATACAAAAGTTCTTATTCATTTAATGTCTAGTTAAAGGGCAACCACATCCTGGTGAGGCAGGATGAAGGCACCAGGTTTTAAAATCAGAAAAGTTGTGATCTCAGTCCTGATTACATCTGACCTACCCATTGGTCATCTTATTTCTTTTCCCCCCCCCCCCCTTTTTTTTTTTTAAATAGTCTATTCAAGTCTGTAAATTCTTTTGGGCCACACCATACTTAGAGCTTGTTGCTGTAATACCTCTCATAACGGAATCCTAATCCAAGCTAGCCCATAAAACAAAGAGTTAAAAATATTTTCCAGGCTAGCCTAGAACTTTACAGTTTTTCAGCTAAAAGTCTGTTCAAATAATGGGTAAAATCCCTTTCTTCCAAGAAAAAACAATGCATGCTTCCCTAGTCAACTGCATGAAAAAAATAATCTCTGAGTTTCCTTCTGCATGCTCTTCCATTTGCATGCTCTTCCCACTCTATTTTTAGAAGGCAAACACCCTTCTGGTGTAGAAGCTGCGCACTTCCAAACAGTTCCAAGACCAACCTTAAGTCATGCTAATAATGAAAACACAGGGATAACTACAGATTAGACCAAACCAATAGTCTGTTCACCCCAAGGTAGTCCAGGAACATCCACCTTCATCTGCTATCAGAGTACATGAAACCCCACAGTCTGGAGTAAATCAGTCACAACAGAGAATGTTTCCTTGAAACATAAGGAATAACTTTCTCTTGAAGCACAAGGATACATCTTACCTTTTAGAACAGCATTTTTAGTTAAAACCAAACTTCACTTGAGAGAAAGTGGCAGTGTCCAGTGCTTCGCAGGTAAATAAATGTAAGCCTGCAACAGGACAAAAGCCTGGTCTTCCAGGTTTGAAAGGGGACAGTAAGAGATTGTGGTGGTGGCTATGGTTCTGGTTGGTGAGTCAGGGATGCAGGCTTCTTTTAAGAGTAGGAGAGGGGTAGAAGATAAAGAGGAAAAAATGGCAAAAATGTTGCCCTTAGAACTGTTTTTGTCTAGCTCTGCTGCAACCAGCCAGGGATCTCCTCCACACTCTCAGCCACACTGGAAGCAAGTTTGGCAGCTGGCTTGAGACAGAATCTATTATGTCCTCCTCCCTTCCCCAATATGTGCTTAAACCCAGTATTTACCAAAATTAAGCTTCACAGCACTGCTCTGCTTCCATCAGCACCATCCCTTCCTCTGCCTTCCCCCCTTCCAAGGAAAAGGGGAAGAGGAAACCTAGGATCAAGGAAAATGGAACAGGTGAACCCAACCCAGACCTGGACCTCATATGCTCTCACCTAATTAGGGAGGTAAACCTTACAGGGTGAAAATACCTGCTTTGAAACACAGCCTATCTAATGGTAACCCAAGATTCACAGGTAATCATTTCCAAACCAACCAGCGCAGCGAAAAAAGCACACTGCTCACCTTCTGCATCCTAGGCAGCTCCTCTCATGCATTTTGCAGCAACAGGCTCTATTCATTAGGCACCCACTGTTTAAGTGTAATAACAACAATAATATGTACGCACATGTATGTTTTTGTGCACTCCTCTAGGTATCCTAAAGAAAAGCTTATTTTTCTTTCAGCATAAGTAAATAAATTGCTCTTTGACCCTTAAAAGGGGTATGTGGAGTCTTTGAAACAAATAGATATTGGAACAAAAATAGAGTCCTTGTTTAGTCATCTCACAGTCAACCTAAAAAAGGCCTGAATTCTCTCCCTCTCTTAAATGATAGCTTTTCCACGCCTCTAACAGCTTTAAGCCTTGCCCCAAAGCATGCTATTCCTGTCGTATTTTAGACCATCCAGCAGAGTGTTACAGGTGAGAACACAGATTTATACAAGGACATACAGATGCTGCTGTGCCATTTTTTACACTCCTTTTTAAAGCCACTATTTCACAATGAACAGAAGTTTTTCTAAGGTGACTACAGTATGTTATTCTATTCTAGGAAAAGCTGTTAATGTAAAACATAGCAATACGTAGGAGTAATTCAAATTTTTCTTTCCATGCGTTACTTTACACTTTCCAACATTAAATTTGGTCTGCAATCATGCTAGCCCAACATCTAGCTTAGCTAGAAAGCAGTAGAATTTTCTATTTTTGTCTGGTCTTGGAAAGAAAAATAAAAAATCCTTAAACCAGTTTATCACTTACATCTTTTGCTACCTACTTTTCAAAACTAAAGAAAATCCGTCCTTCTTTGGAAGCTTGTGACACATTACAACCATTTTGATACAGTGAAAACCAACTATTTATTCCTATTTGTTCCTGAGCTCCCTAGGGATTTTTGCGCTATTTATTGCTCATCATGTGACAATTTAGGAGGGACTATAACTAACTTGACTTTCAAAAGCCTTTGATATGGTTATTTCTGGACCACTCAAAGAATTACAGGAGGTTTTTAGGAGCTATGCACAACTCAAATAGAATTCTAAAACACATGGAAAGTTTGAACTTCCCTTATGTTACCTGACACTAACAAAAAAATTCCTTGATAGTCTGTCCAGTGCTCAGGATCACTAGTGACATTATACTGATTTACTAAAACGTGAGCTGAAACTGCAAGGAATAGCCAGCTAGAGAATATAACATTTTTATACAGTCTCAGCCACCTCACTTTCAAAGTTTCTTCTCCGGGGGTATGCAAGGATTATTTTTACATACATGTCTATAAAATCCTATTTGCCCTAGTGATCTGATATTCTTATTCATTTGCTTTGGCACCTCATCTTTTGACCCTTTCTCTAATCCTACACTTGTCTCTAAGAGGGTGCACCTTGCACAGACCGTTGGCATAACTGTGACTTTCAACCTTAATTAGTTTTTGGCACCTTGCTCATGCGTGGCTCTGGCAGCCTACACGCTCTCCTAAATCAGTCATTAAAGAAACAATATGCAGGAAACGAACAGCTGTTATATTTAGAGCTGCAGTGCTGAGTAAAAGTGGTTTATTCTTTTTATCATTTAAATTAAACATGCCTGTTTAAATCCCTCAGTGACTTCCCATTCACCTCCCACAGTAATCAGAATCACATGCTTCTGAAGTGCAGGATTACAGATCAGTATCTCTTCTATAATGTACTCCTGCCTCAACCCCACTTCTGTCTCACCCCATCACCTCCTCCATGAGTTTCTGATTCATTCCTTGGCTCTTACTTAGACCATGCTGACACAGCCAAGCTACAAACCTCTTCACTGCCTTTGCCCAGAAGTCTCTCTTCCAAATAAGCAGAAACAAGTGGTTTTTACCACCCACCCCCCCCAACACCTTCTGAAGGAACAAAGATTCCAAGACAGGGAAAATCTGTGATTCAGTCCATAAGACCTCAGTCTCTCTCTGCAAGAAGTTCAAGATTCTCTGCCTCCCACACACACTGGCATTTGATAGCCCAAGACAGTCTTTTGCAGCCTCGGGGCAATTTTAATTCACTCCTCATACCTTTTGATCCACATTCTAGATTCATCTTTATCTCTTGTGCTCATTCTTGGTTCTGTTTCTCCCTTATGTATTTCTCTTTAGCAACTACAAGCTGGTGTACAACAGCTAAAATTTCTATTCAGGTATCTTTTCATTCTAACAAAGCTCACACCCTTCTGCCTACCCAATTTTCTTTATGAACAAAGTTCTGGGATCTCCCATTCAGCAAGACCATAGCAAAAACCCAGATGTTATAGAAAGATTCATAGGCTGGAAAATGCCAGCAAAATGTGAATAAAGCATCACTTGGAGGACAGAGGGAAATAGCAGCAAGGTATCTTCAGAAAAGAAAAACAAAAAGGCAGGAATGTAAGAACGTGAATACCTCAGTAAAGAGTAGTTGCCATATCTGTGCAACATCTGCTTCTCCCAGTTCTGATGGTCCTGCCACCATTTTTCTCTCTGCCTTAACCAAAGCTACAGGTGTACAGAAACAGCAGTTGCCTTCTCTGCAAACTCCTTGCTGCCTACCTCCTGGAAATTCACCATACCATTTATAACCAAGGGGAGAGATAGTAAAGAATTTTATCCCTAAACAAAGAAGTATGAATTGTATTTATTCAGCTTGCCTTAAAACATTATTTGGGAAGGTCTGTTCTAGGTCTAGCACCACAACGCAAAAGATGGTGTTGAACAGACACGTCCAAGAGACTTTTTAGGAAGACAGCCCAGCTCAAGACAGAATTGAGACAACAGCTGAGCGTTTCTGTCTGCATTGATCTGTGTGGCTGGCTGTGTGTACATGTGCTATATACATGTGATTGTGTACGTACCTACTGGAAATATATGCTCAGCCTCACTACCAGCTGGAGCTTGGGTACATGGAGCTGCAGCCACCTTGCTGTTAACAGGCTACCAGATTCAGCAACCCTTAACACTTTCCTCATGTTAAGCACATGGTGTAATTTCCTTCTGTCACATGTCCAAGTAAGCCAAATCAGAAAAGGAAATCCTTTAGCAGGGCATCAAATGTCCATCAGCCAGGTGTGAGGCTTTGGAACACAGCTTCAACCAAAGCAAAACCCCCAGTTTCTCAGTCTTAAAAATAAACATAGAAAGGGGAGTGACAATGTAGTAGCCGTATCTGTTCTGCAGTGCACATAATATTGTGCCCCCAAAACCGGGCAGTTCTGCTTTGCATGGACATAATAGCTAAAGTCACAAAAGTTATGCTACAGAAAAAAAAATTAGAGAAAAATACATACTATTCAATACGCATTTAAAAACTGACAGAGAGCAAAATATTAAGTTTCCCCACAAAGTTGTTTGCTTAGGATTTTGGTCAGCAGCTCTTTTATGCGAAGCTTACTCACTTAAAGCGCAAATTAATGAAGCTTGTATTCGCAATAAAATATGGCTGTAGAAAGATCACACTCCTCTTTTCCCTTCCCTCCTACACTCACTCTCCTGACAGGCAGGCATGTATAAGCAAATGAAGAATGCATAGTAGGATTATTTCACTGGAAAAATTAGATCATTTACTGTTACCTGACATGTCTTACAATGCATATAAATTCAAGAAGTGTGCCACTGTCTGTCCTCCAGCTAAGCCACATATTATTGTGCCCTGCATTATTAAAATAAAAAAAAATTTAAAAAAGGGTCAAAAGAGGTAACCAGATGGTTGCTTAAGGCCTAATGTATAAAATACGTACAATAGCAAAACACAGTGGTACTCCACTGGTACACTTTCATCACACAGTCAAACAGTATACTATAAGACTGCTTAGTCCAACATTAAATTCTTGCCCAGTAAGACTTAAACATGTTTCTATGAATAGGGTTAGTAATGAAACCCATGTCAGCTTGGATTTAAGCACCTCTCTGCAGTGTCAGCAAGCCCCTGATATTATTAGAACTGTGCTGACATAAAAGAATAAAAGTGAAAGTTTGGATTACCATATAAAGAGTGGTTTCAACACACATCAGGATTAAGTGATTCTTCTTAATTCAGTTTTAATCATGAAGTCATTACGATGAGCCAGTTTTATAAAACATTTTAACTTGAATGACTCCAAATACAACTTCAGAATTTGCAAGAACTTCCAGAATTTAGTAGCTATGCCACTGCAGCCATGATGGAGATGAGCAGAAAGACAAAAGGTTCGTTTATTTTTAAAGCTCTATATGATGATCCAATAAAGAACTCCATCTCCTCCTAAAGCTTTCGTAATATCTGTGTCAGGGAAATAAGATCACCAACTGCCAATAGCTTTTGACACTCAATAGCTCTATTACATAAAACACTTTCTGTAAAGAAACATGCTTTCAAGAATTAGTGCAGTTGCCTGAAACCTATTAGTGAAGAAAAAAGTGAGTTTATGGACAGAAGGTTTTAGGTGTCCACGAAGGCCACACAAAAAGTGATGGTAAGCTGAAATATGATGGTGGAAATATGATGGTTTCAAAATGAAGCTGAGTCCAGCAAACACCCATTGGTGGAGGATATGGAAGATGAGGGAGCCAAAGATCATGATAAATATTTTAATTCCCTCAGAAACAAGCAGGACTGTAACCTGTCACCTCAGGGTTCAATAATTAGCACCTTACTCGTCATATATTGAAGGCAGGGAGGGGCTGTCTGGAAATATTTTACAAGAATTCTCACATAAAAGATCGTTAAAGGAACACTAAAACTGTCACATCAATTAGAAAGTTGAAAGCATCAGTTGAGATACCTTGTCCTTAAGATCTCTACATATAGCGCTGTCTTTCAACCTTTCTCCTTCCTCCCTTCCCAAAACGTTCTCACAAGGGCATAACCCACGAACCAGTGGAGAAAATCACCAGTGAAACTGTGTGGCTGTGCAAGCTGGGATGCACCACGTATTCTTCAAACACTTAAGACAGAGAAGCAGCATTTTGTATTAGCATTCCTGAATTTTACCCCTGATTCCAAGTGCCAAGTCCAATACTTAAAGCAGCAGTTACAGACAACAGTGTTAATTACTCCTTTTTGACAACTGTATTTCATCTAAAAATTAATACAGCTGACAATTTTGGCTGTAACTGCATAACCTGCTTTTACCTGATGAGAAATTATGTACCTGTACCTCATTTGTAAAAGTCATATCTTGACAAATTATCCCCTACCCACAGAAACTCACAGAAGTAATAAAAGAGCTGAGGTATATGGTTTAACACTTGACCCTTCAGCTAAAAAAATTGAGACACATGTACTTGCTGCAGGGGCAGGTACGACAAGTTGTTGTGGCATGCAAGATGATTATCAAGTCCTAACAGGTCAAAACATCTAAACAAGGTTTCATTTGTGCCCATCTGAGGCATCAGAACACAGTGCAAAGACTATTTTCATTTGAATGATGCTGAAAAATTATGCAGTATGACAATTTAACATTTCATGTTATTTAACATTATATGGAGAGAAAAACCCATTTTTGAGCAACTGCATCAATTGTCATCAGCCAAATCTGTCCAAAATGTTAAGCTTACAGAGATTATTTGGGTATCAGAATTCAATATCAGCTCAGAAAAATAAAACTATATGAACAGCTTGAAAGATAGCTGTACAGTTTTAATGAAGACTTGGCCTAACAGTCTGTCTAAAAAACTATATGCTGCATCAAGATACTTTGCTGAGAGTTTCTGGCAGGTTATATTTAAATCACAGGAAATACAGATTCACAGATTTCAGCTCTAAAGATGCTGTCAATGATATTTATAAACTTTAATGTAAAGTCAGAACTATTTTCATTAAAAAAATCTACTGCAGCTATTGACAGAGAAATCAGTGCAATATTGCTCCACTTTTTTAGGGACAGTAAGAGAACAACTTAAACTCATTCACTCAAAAAAAGAGATCTCGGGGGGGGGGGGGAGAAAAAAAAGAAGTATCACTTATCTTCAATAGCATTGGTATTGTCTGACCTAACTTGATTCTTCTTTAGGAGCATGCAGAGTTAAGCAAGGAACCGGCTCAGAAGGATATTCACATGGCCCAGTATTCTGTCTCCAGCACCAAACATGCAACTGGCCATGTATTGCAGGAAAGACTTCAGAAGCTAAACCAAGATGAAAAAGTTGTAAGAAGTGGCTGTCCAGTTACTGTGGAGGGGCAAGAGGATAGTGTACAAAGAACTGTGGGTGGGGAAAAAACTCACTGGCTTAAAACATACATCTAGGAACTCAAAACTGTATTCAATTAATAACCAGGCAATTGCGGTCAGCAGAGACAAATAAAAGTAAACAAAAGGCCTTTATCAACAACCAGCCTGCAAACTTAAGGGATGCTGAATTTAACCTGGGGTACAGCAGTAATAGTTTTATTAAGTTAACTGCATCCGCTAGAAGATTGTGACTGCTTCCAGCCAGAAAAATCGCTATCACTACCCACACTGCCATCACCAAACTGCACTGTCTAGCATAATAGTCTATTTGAAAACCATTCAGTGATTGCTGTTAATTCAGGATAAACTTTTCTTAATGAGCCCTGCATTTCAGTAGAGTGCACAACTAGGGAGGTACTGGACCTATATTAATTATCTGTTTGTCTCTCGGTGACATGCAAGGTGTTAATCATGACCAATAGGGCTGTAATTGCCTAGATCCAGCCTACCCAGCACTCCCTCTTTTCAAGATATACTTTCACTTAAGATGGTTCACTTTCCCTGATTATCAAAAAGTCCTTAAAGAAGAGGTGGCTACAGAGGCACATCTGCAAATTCATCAAGATCAAACTTATTCCCTTCCTGCCCTTTTAGGTTCCTAAATCAAGTGTAGCATTTTTTTCCAGGCATCTATTTCATGGGCTCTGTGAAGGAGAACAGCCAAGTTCCAGTGGAAGCAATTTCAGCATTACTTTGTCTCAGAGCAGTTATATACATATAAAGTATATATATAATGTTATATTTAAAACAGGACCTACTGTATGATAAGATCCAGTGAAAGCTTCACAGCATTCCGTTCAGTTGAATAAATATTTCTTTTATCTCTCCCACCCACTTACACAGCAGCAGGCATACTTCCAGGACACAGAATGCACGTCTGTTCAAGTACTGAAATGAACTCTCTCCTCTTACCATGCCCAATCACACATTTGTAAAGGACAGTCAGCCTTTAGTTCTAAAAAGGAAAAGTCTAGCCCATTTAAACCAGAAAATTTCCTATGTTCATAAAGAAAACTGAATATACCCCTTTGAAAGGTAAGGTACATCTTTTGATCCAATAAAGGAAAGGAGATGCTCTTTAGTGTTCAAAGGTATAATTTATTGGTAGGCTTTAGAAACTTGAAAAACATTCCAAGTTAGGTATCTAAAATGAAACTAGTTTCAAAAAAACATGCTTTATGTTCTTTACACATCACAGTGCTGCTAACTCGTATGAAGACTGTTAGTTTAGTCATCAGTTCGTGTACACAAAATACATCTCTTGAGGATAAAGCTTGACAAGCATCAAAATATTCCTAGGACTATTTTGACTCTCAGCTCAGATACAAAGACAGTATGGCTCTGAAGATTACTGGAGTTTAAGCTATAGTAATTTGATCATATAAGTGCTCAAAGACTGAGGCAAATATTAAGTGATGAGTCTTACAAACTGGCCTATACTTAGTCATTTTACATTTTCTTCAGGCTAAAAGCACACACAAACAGCTGCTGTTGTTCAGTTGATGTGCAGTAGTAAGTTGTTAAACAGGTAATCGTGGAACTGTTGTGATCCTGAACACCCTTAATCTCCTGTAAACTGATGTACCTGTCCCTTAGTGGAAAGGGTACTGAAGGAGGGTATCCAAAACCATCATGAGACCAGGCACAAGGGAAAAACAAACAACAAAAAAACCCTTTTGTTACCAAATCTGATACTCTGGTAATACAAGTTTCAGAATAAACTAGTAGCCCCTAAACAGAGATCAATTCACAAGTCCCACCCACATAAAACTGCACGTGATGCATCATAAGCAGACCACTTCAAAATATAATACAATTTACTCTGAATATTTTGATCTGAGTTTATCCTAGTGCTCAGCAGGACAACAAATAAGGAATGTTATATGCTGCACAGAATTTTATTTTTGCCTTTAAATTAGTATCCAGTAAAGATTAGGCATGGTAAATGTAGACCCTATGTTTAAGTGGACTTTATATTACTGATGGCACATATTTTTACTATATTTTATTAGAACTAGTATCTACTCCTTGGTGGTTTGTTGGGGTTTTTTGTCCTCCTCAACAGAAGTAAGTCTGGATTATTCATTCTTCTGCATTCTATTCTGTGTAATGGTCTCTTCAAAAGATATTCTACATTTTTCTTTCAAACATTTTTAAAATTACTTGTATGCATCGTTCTTCTCCTCCCCTGCCCTCCCATCCCCAAATCAGATGCAAGTTTACAAGATTTTCAGTAGGCCATTCTTTTCTGTTATTGCTGAGTTTTAAAAGATAATTGAACATTTCTCCAAATGGAAAATAATCAATTTCTTTAATTTTTTACTGAAACCAGTTTTAACATGTGGCTGTACTCTGAAAACAGACTCGCAAATTGGCACCTCTTCATAACAGATAGTTTCCAGTGTGAAACTTAAGTCTTGCCTACTAAACTTATTGAAAGATACTCTACTCCTATAAACCAGGCAATGACTTCTGCTGGTTCTGGTTTTGGTTTATTAGAAGTATGATGCTAAAAAGCATAAATATTTACAACAACAAACCACTCAAACTGGCATTATAAGAGGTACCACAAGTTCCTTATCCCACTGCATGATGATCACTTTCATGTTCTCATGTCCAAAGTGAAGCTATATGCAATGTTTTCCCCTGGCAGCAGGGAAATGTCCACTCCCAACACAAGTGTATGTTCCCACACTTCAATACACTAACCCGAAGAATTGTGTGAACACAACAACTGGCAGGCCCATGTTATAAACCAGATCCTCAAAGTGATCCAAGTTAAGAATAATTAAAAAAAAAAAAAATGCCAGGGGGCATGGGGTAGGAAGGAGTGTTGTGTTGTTGGGGTTTTTTATGTAAGTTCAGTGATTCAGTTTATAAAGCAGTCCAGTAAACAGCTGTATCAGCACAGCTACAGGAACAGACTACTGTAGCAGGGAATTGGAAAGGAACACAACCAACATTATCCCATGTTTACCCTAATCACATCCCACTCGCCCTGTATCAGGCTGACCTCTAAAGCCCATAACAAATCCACAGTCAGCAAACAACTGCAGGAATTTCTTCTCCAATATATTTGTGCTCAGTAGAGGCCCTCGGTATATGGCTGACTAAATACGTGCTTAAATGCATACGCAGTGTGGGAGAGTTACTCATGCATGAGCTTCTTATAGTAACTAGCTCTCCCACATTGTGCACTGTGTAGTTAATACCTGTATGGAAATTGAAAAAATTTGATGTGCAAGAAAGTTGATTTGCCTTCTGAAAACATTAACTTTAACATTCCCTTCTTAAAACATGAAAAATGTGATATTGCATTAAGTCTGACATTTAATTTAATTTCAGGAAAAAAAAGAAAAAATAAGAGCAGAGAGTTGAGAATGCAGGAAAACGTGACATAATATGTAAATATGACAAACACTGGTACAGCATTATGCGAAGTGAATGCCATTAAAGATGAATGATAAAATAACTCATTCTAAATGAAGGACAAATACTAGAAGAAAACTAAGAATGTACACATTCATATACCAGCTATCTTACTGTTGGGGGCTGGGGGGAACATATTGAACCAAGAACTGAAGAAAAGAACAAATGTTCTTTTGTATTTAACTAATGTAGTGATAACAACCAGTGCTGAGGGCCTCCCCGTGTTGATAGTTTATGCACTAAATGAATGTGTATTTCTCCTCAATCATTGATTACACCTGACTTTTCTACACACCGCCCTCCCCCTCCCCCTGCCTCAAAACATACAAGAGAGAACACGACAGTGGGGAGCAGAAATGAACAGCTCTTACTCAAAAGTTGCAAAGGCACAGCGAGGATGCAATCTCCTGTCTGCATCTAGATCAAGCAAGATACTAATGAAAGAAGCTCATAGTAAAGCTACCCCCTGAGAAAGACCAGTAAGCTTGGCTATACCATTAAGTATTTGTTTATAATGAGTTTTCATAAATATACAACATAGCTATTTTAATATCAAAGAGTACTTAGCAATTCTACATTACTTAAGCATGAAGCGCTCACACCCTTTTCAAACATTGTATCACATATTAGAAATTAATTCAATACCTATTCTTACTATGTATAACCTGAAGAGACAGAACAATGCACTTGAAATCCCATCAAGGGTATCAGAATAAGAATCATAACCAGCTATCTGGAAGCTGAAGCTCCAGTTTAGCACATTAGTCCAAATATAAAAAAAGTTGAGACAATATTACACGGCATCTTAGGTTTTCATGGTTCTGTACTCCTACAAGATAAATTCTTAACCACTACTGAAATTTCACAATACCTTCTAGCAATACTTATTCCTGTCATATAGACAAGATACTGAGAGCTAGAATTAATCTCAAGACCATGCAACACATTTATTGAGAGAATAAAGTTTTAACCAAGGCCTGACACTCTGCACTACATTTCTAAGTTTCCAGAAATTCACAGTAACAATTTTCCCTCCCTGGCTTTCAGATTTAAGGAAAAGGACTTCCATCAGTGTAGTCATTTTTATCCATAGCATTTAGTCCTGCCATAATGCAAATAAACACTACATATCTAGTAGTAATAATGCGAAAAGGATGAAAGTGATAAAGTAAGAATAGCTTTACATTCATTACCAGTCATATTACAAGTATATTCAGTATCAACATTAAAGTGCAACTATATTGCAATAAATTGAACTCCACTTAAAAGCTCAACTGTCTTCTCAGTAGTCAAGTAACCACAAACCTGTAATATCACCCACCAGGCCACATTATTTATATTACCATCCCCAACATCATCAGATATATCTTCAGATAGGTAATCTGGAGCTGTGAAAATGAAAGCCCTATCAGACTCAGGAGCTTTAAACCTGGAGAATTGTGGCCTTTAATGAGTATGAGGAATAAACGTAACACTGACTTTTCCTCCCCATAAACACAGACGAGTCAGCATTGCCAATGATGGGCTAAAATGCATCTTCCTAGGCAGCACCTACAGCCAAAACACAGTTGGCTGCCTGTTAAGTCCAGTCTGATATTATGGATTAAAAATACAAGATTAAGGTCATTAAGATGTGTCAGCAAGACACCCCTGCTTTAAGAATGAAAAGCCAGCAGGATCAAGTAAGAAGTCTATTAGGGAATCTCTGACACCTCTGGATGTTGCCCAAGGTCTTGCACAGTGATACAGAGATTTGTGCAACCACCAGATTGGCAAGATATAACACAATTTCAGACAGTTTTTTTGCTACCTACACCCATCATTAGAGCAGAAGTAAACAATTCCTTAAGAAGTAGGTGACAAGAAATTAATCTTGCAGAATTAAAAGACTTATGGTATGACCTAAGATATGGAAGGTTTATTAGTAGGATATATGGTTTTAAGTTGGTAATATTTCTCATTTCTAGGCCTTCGATCAAGCATGGCTAAAACTAGCAGCGACCCCATTGGATTCAGCAGCCAATAAAAAGCTATTAATTTCAGCCTAATGCCCAATAAAAGCAATTAATTTCAGAATACACAGTTGCAACAAAAATTTTCAATGCCAAATAAAGCACCATGGTTTTGTCCCCTGCAAACACAGCAAAATAACTGCTAGTAATCTGGCATTGGGCAAGAGCAGAAACAAAGGCATAGCAGCAAGAAGAAAAACCATGAGAATTAAATATACCACCTGATATACAACTAGTTTTAAACTTGCCAAACATCTATGCTAAATCTCAAAAGATAGTGGAAGGAAAATCTACTCTGTCCATCTTCAGGATTTGTGGTTAGAAAACATTAAAGGCAGAAAGCTATGTTTTCTAAGCTTGTGTTTATTTTACTCTAATTGAAGTTTCAGCTTAAGGTACAGCTGATGAGGAAAACTTATTAGCTCTGTGTGGGATGGACAAAACCTTCATGCTAGATATTGGTTGATTTAAAAAAAAAAAAACAAAAACAAAAACAGCAGAAGCTAAAAATTTCTGCACAACTGGCCACTGGCAAGGTACAGAGACTGAGCAGGAGAAAGTACTTTATTCTGCATGGTAGCAGAAAAAAAAATATATTAAAACAAATATAATAGCTTAGTTGGAGAATACGGTTTCACATTTAGGAGCAAATCTACTTTGTTTATATAAATTGCACTAAAGTATCAGAGAGGGGGTGGTACAGAGGTGGTTCACAGCATTAATTTTAGGCAGAGTAGACCATCTATTTTACTGTATTACATAAGGTTTGGCTGCAAAGCCCATTAAAGTCAACTGACTCTTCATTTACTTTGAATTTGAATTTGACCCAGAATTGAAACAGCACGACTACTTGCTTTGTAAGCACAAGGCCTGAAAAAATTCCGGTTTGCAGATGAGATTTCCCATGTCAGAGTTGAACCACACTGACAAAATAAATGACTCTGCAAATTACATCTCTTTTGTTGCAGAAAACATTCTCACTCTTACCTGCACATTTTCTTCTGTAACTTGAATTTCAGCAGTGTAAATATAATCAATAAGTATCCTTAGAGTCCAGCCATCGACTTCCTTGATTCGAACTCTCTTTGCTCGGCTTTCACTCATCTCACCTACAAATACAGTTTATTAGTCAAGTAAGTTACATATAAATAAAGCACAAATGTAGAAGTTTAATAGCAGAAGAACTTTTTGTGTATGATCAGTTGTGACAGTAAAACAACTTTAATAATAATAATAATTCAATTTATTTCCTTCCTCCCTCCAATGAGAAAGGAAGACTTTGTTGTTACCATCATGCGAATGCTACCTGGGTTAACACTTTTACTGCAGGTGACCTATTTTCTCCAGTGTACAATATCAGAAAAATAGTGTTATCAGACCTAAATAAGACTCTTCAAACGCATACAAAAACATTTTGCTGGCAGAGTAAGCTATTAAAATACTCTAGCTTTATTAACTTCTTAATTGAAGGAGCATAACAAATGCAGTCTGGAGTCATTTTATTTAAATAAGAAAAATTATATCCCCACAGAAGAATTAACATACATATTTCTTTGCTTGCCTACTTATTATTCCCTTAGCAATTTCACCTCTGTTACAGATCTGATGTAAGAGTTAAAACTCAAACTAAGATAAAATGGTAAGCAAGGGAAAACTTGTTGGATCTCATTTTGTGGAGGCTGACATATTGGCCATGTGCCACAACTGATCTTCCTATAAAGGCCTGCAAAACAGCTTCCGCCTTCCAAAATATGATGTTTCTCAAAATGCAACATATTGTTTATATCTGAAATAATTGCCCAAAGATACATTTTGAAGTAATGATTATAACCTTCTTCAGGGCTACCAACCACACGTTTGGTCATCTCAGACCTTTAACCCTTTTTGCATTGACTTGCACTGGGAAGCGAAACATGAACTACACCATTTATGTTGGTAGATACATAAACTTGGACCTTGGAAGAATATATCCCAGGCTCTAGATACATCAATTTCTTATTTTTCTATATTGGATATACTCTTATTTCTTTCCCCTCGGCATCTAGAGATAAGGGTATTGATGAGGTAACAAATTTAATGTATACAACAAGAGAAGCAGACAGGATGGGGAAGTGAACAAGAAGATGCTGATCATCACTGATATTTCCTTATGAATTACATACACATTTTCACTGTTTTTTACCCTGTGGTCTCTAGAGTTGGTGCCAAACAATGCATTTTACCCAGTGCTTTTGGCACAGGGATCATCACTGAGAAATTTGTTACCATTATTCATGCCTTCTTTTGAGCTGAAGGGTAAGGAATGGCATTTTAAATCAACCCTTTAAGTGGTAGGAAGTGCAGAAGACCATATACAGCAACATACTACTACATGGCAGCACAGGTTGCTAGCATTCTAGAAAACACTGATGAAGAACCACATCAAAAACAGCAAAATCCAGCCCCTGCCAAACTTTCTCTTTTCATCGGCTCTTCTGAAACATTTCCCTACACCTTTGAAGGATGACTGCAGCGTGTTCTCTGCAGGGCCCTGTATTGCAAGTTCTTACTTCTAGTTTGACACAGATTAAACCTATTGATCTTCAGAGCATGTATGCTGCAAGTTATTTATTATGCAAGCTGCTGTGGAGGTGGTCCTTTGGGAAAATTGTGTGTGTGGGAGAGCAGAGTTTGATATTCTGCAAGCACATTAGGTTTGTTTTCAGATTTTATGTCAAGGCTTCTAGAGCCATGGTTAGGCACCTTCTCTGTTTAACAACAGAGCCCAGAATATACCCAAAAAAACCAAACCAAAAACCCCAACAAAAACTAAAGACTTGCTTCTACCTTTCATGCTAAACAGACATGCAGTCTTACTATGATTCTAGAACAGTCCTCTTGTGATCCAGACTTGTTTGACAGATCATATGCAGGAAACCATAGATTCACTTGCTAGGCAGTCTCAGTCTAGAATTCTGAAGAACTCTGTTCATGACTGAGAAGTTGAACCGCCGTATCTCCATGGAGTTGTTAGCGACAGAAAAGCATATTGTGAACAGAAAGGAAAGCACTGAGCTGATCCACTCTCCCAAGCAGGAGCAACAGAGCACTAGTTGAGTTGAAGTTACTAAAAGGCTATCTAAAAGGTATATATGGTTCCTTACGTCTATCTAAAAGGTATATATGGTTCCTTACAACGTAATGTAAGGAAGGCTTTTTTTTTTTTTTAAACAGAATTTCACAAATAGAGAATGGAAGCAAAGAGTAGGTAATTGCCTACAGATAACTGCCCTCACAGAAGACAAAATTTAACTTAGGTTACCCTTGTCCCAAGCCAGGCCCTATGGCCACTGAAGTGTCCCTTCGCTGATGTTTTATAAACCTTTCCTCTAAACATTTAAGTGTATTTAATTCAGATCGCAATACATACTTCTAAAGAATTCCACTGTTTACAGAAGGAAGAATTACTCCTAGTGACATAGTCCCAGACATTTAACCTTCTTCCCCCCACCCCTGACCCCTTATAGGATAATTGTTACTAACTTACTAAATTTTGTAACTTTAAAAGGCAGTAACTTTTTCTTTCTGGGTATTTAATAGAGCTACTTCTACCATTACAACTGCAAACAGGAAAAAAAAACCCAGGTAGAGGGTTTGATCTCAGTTAATGCCATCTCCCGGCCTTCATAGCAGTCAGTACCTAATGACTCAGAGAAAGATAGAAGTAACCTGTAAACATGTGTCTAAATATAAGCTTCTAATTTCTAGTCAAGAAGTAACCATGAAGCATAAAAGTGCAATTTTTTTTATTGTCTTTTCAGTCACTGTTTTATTCTGGATGGAGGAAGATACTCTTCCATTTGGCTGTAGCTGGTTAAGGGATCAAACTTGCTTATTTGAACTGGCAGATGACTGGATGAGAATGTAAATCCACCCAAGAAGTGTGAATTGCAGGGTTCATGGAGATAACAGTTATGATGAACTTCAGGATTTTTTTTTCTGTGGGAAATGGCTGAAATGCACCAACACCACAGCTGGGCCTTGCTGAAAGCAGCCTATGAGACTAGTATAAAATCTGTTGATAAATCTTGAAGCCACAGCTGAATTCTATTTAAACCCACCAATTTGGTTCACCAAATACACAAACATTGCCACAGATGTATGGATTAAACACTTCCCACCCATTACTCAGGTGAGCATTCTGACCTCCTGAACCACTGGGGGTAAAAGACAACCTACATTTAAAGACATAAAACAAGCAAAAAAATTTCAAAAGGACTGAAGCAAGGGAAGAACCAAGATTTCTGTGACTGTATCTGGAGAGTGGCCACAGACACTGCTGCACTGGCATTCCTAACGGGTAATAAACCTCTCCACAGAAAGGCCAGTCGGGGCAAGCAGAAATGTCTTAACCACAGAAAGCATAATATAAAGCCATAGTCTGAGTAAAGAGTATTTTCAATGTCACAGTCAACAACAGTTAGTCTTTAATACAGAATTAATGCAGGAGACTTGTGTTTCTCTGTTACTAAGGTGATGAAAAGGAACCATCAAAGCAGCTGTTTTCATTCTAACTTTAAGGACAGCAGTAAAAATTAAGAAAGAATGTATCAGTCACCTGGAATGTTTGTCTCAACCACAAATGCAAACTTGAATAACTACTAGAGGAATAGATATTTAATTTTACACACAACTTTAAAGCATTGATGCTGCTAGTAGCGACTCCACTTCTAGTTTTGGTTGTGTCAAAACATTTGCGTATAAAATCAAGAATAATCAGCTGCTTCCCCAGGGCACAACAGTATTTCAAATTTCATCAATCTTCCAGTTGCATACAATTAAAGTTATTAAAACTCCAATTTGCTTGTATACTGGCAGGCCAAAAGTCACATTTCTGCCTCCACCTGAGCTGGTGGTCAGAAGCAATATGCTGCAGAGAATTCTTTTAATTTCAGACAGTCAACATTAACTACCAAACTGGCATGAGATTTGACAAGGAACAGACAAAACTTCAGAAGTTAATTTTAACATGCATTTAGTAGCATTCTCAATTTGACACCAAATTCCACAGGATTTCAATACGATTTATAACCATTATGGCAATTAAACCCACAGCACAGGAATTCAGCTGGAGGCTCCTATGAACCTGAACCTGTCTTAGCCTCGCAAGCCCTCAGCATTCCTGTTGTAGCAGCAAAGCAGTAACTTGGCCTGCATGGAGCAAACAGAGGCAGAATCAAGCCTGCACAGAAAAGTTGTGGCAATGATGCAGAGTACATCTGTCACGGAGAATTACCCTAAAAATATGAAAACATGCACTCTAGCTATAGGCTGCCAAAGCCACAGAAAGCTTTCATATCTACTAACAGCCTAGAGTACTCAGGGTCTGAAGAACGTAGCAGCAGCAGTTGTTAAAGGACATAATTTACTCCAAAATTCACATCAGAGTTATTTTAACCTTCTTTTGGATAAGCGAGATTACTAGAGCCTTAAATGGTATAACAACTCTACTATTCCTGGCTGGCTTAACATATAAATTTGTTTAAAGGAAGGAGACTTTTTAAAGCATTCATCATGCTAACAAAGAATAAGTTGCCAGTATGTCCTTAGACTGCAAAAAAAAGTTCATTAAGAAACTCAGATGTTCCTATTGGCTGATCTAAAAATTAAATGAGATCCTAAAAAGCAAAAGTCATTTAATTTTGTGCTTTATACAGTTGGATTGGATTAGAACATAGTAAGTATTGAAACATTTGGTACCTGTAAACATGGCATGGAAGTAGGGGCTGCAGGCGGCTAGCACAACTCTATGCGCTGCAATTTCCATGTCTTCAGCTACTATCGTCACATCACACAGCAAGTTTTGACTATTTAGAAATATCAGAGAAGGCAATTTCACATAAATAAACTACAACAGAAAAGCATATAATATCACACACAATTCCTTTTCCCACGGTCTCAGAAAAGCCAGGCAGACAATGTTGATGAAGCATTGTTTTTAAATGCGTTACACAACCACATGGCTATTACTCAGTGGGATTACAGATGGTATTTGGGTACACAGAACTTTCTAAAAATCAAACTACTGAATTGTGATTTCTCGCACAGAAGTTTTCTGCATTGAATAACCAAAATTTGTATCAGCCCAATTTATAAACCTTTTCACTGGAAGTCTGGGCCTCTTTGAATAACTATGATAGAAAAAAGAATTTGATATACACAAACACTAAAAAACTGAGGCAAGAAATAAGACTTTACAGATAACAAAGAATCCAGACTTCAATTGTGATGCCTGTGTCACATCACACTGAAAGCTTATGCCTACTTAACTGTTCAAAATCACTACTTGATCATCTCTGTATTTACTGTTATCCAGGCATTTTTCATACACAGCCCATGCACACAAGAGCAATTATTTTTTCCACTCTGACCAGTTTAGAATTTGTCATGGTTAAGTTCTATATCTTGCCTGACTTTTTATGTGCATTACATCCATTTGCATTCTTGTCCTTTGCGACTGTAATACATATTTCCTCCCTCTTCTGTTGCAATGAAGGCACATCTCATTTATAATCATTCCTAACGCAGGTGTTTCCAATGCAGTTTACAGCTATTGGATATACCTCTTCCAGTTAAACCCACCACACTATGTACTCTTTACAATCCAATTTTCTGGATGGAAAGAGGAGGGGGAGAAAAAAAAACAAAACACCATAACACGAAAAGGCTGCAATTCCCCAGCATCTAAATAGCCACTGTTGCCTTTTATTTCCTTCTCATGCTAGCATTCTCCCTGTAGAAGTAGCATACAATCCACAAAACTCAGAGCCAGGGCAACAAAAGGAAGAGAGGAAAGTACTATTTAAAAGAACATATACCTTAGGGACAGAGCTAGAGCTGTACATCAATCCAGTGATCTCTATTCTCAGTACTTTTGAAAAGACACATTTTTACCTTTCCTGCCTGAATATATATTGCCATCAGAGTGCATACTTTCTGATAGTTTGCAATTACCACACAGAGTTGTAGCAGAGACTGGGGTGAGCAGTTGCATTTTGCTCTGACAGAGCTAGAGGTCTCAGCCAAACTGCTCAGATATTCACCTCAGTCCAAAGAAAACTCTATGTTTTCTCAGCCTCTTCAATCATCCAATTTCTTTGAGTGCAGCCTCAAGTAAGGTGGCCTTGTGGAGGTCACACCCCAAAAATTTTGGTGGTCACAACTAACCTTTCGGGCCATATTGCAATCCTGTCATTAGAATATTTTCCCCCTTTCAGTCCTTAATACCTACAGCAACTACCTAAATCTCACAGGTTTAGCCTGCAATATGGTTATCATCAAAAAAAAGGTGTATAAGGTAATGACCGTACCCAGATGAAACACACAATTCAGAGGAGCTTGAAAACAACCATTACATTTATTATACAAAAAATTGAAACAGAAAGCTGCACATAAGAGGTCATGAGATACCCAGCTTTTTCAGACACCTGCACTTATCCCAACAACAGGAACAAAAGGTTTTATACTTAGCTGCACAGAAATACCAAAGATAACAATGAAGCCAGAAGCAACAGAATTACATCAATGCAAAACTCCAGCTAATTAATTACATTGCACGTATATAGACATAGTAACTTCGAGGTAGTCCAGATGCATCTCTAGTCTGGAACTGCATTAGGTGAATGAAAATGTTCTGCATTACTACAAAGCTGACAAGCTAAATAAACTACTAAATAAAGAAACAAGCTTATAAACTTAATCATGTACTCTGCTGCAAGCATCCTGTGGCTTCCACAGCAACTCAGCACCTTCATTTCATGAGGGCGCACTGATTTATTTTACAAAAGCTTGCGTTCTGAAGTGATGCTTGCTAGTATAGAGTGACTGAATGAACAGAGCTGTGGGGGGCACAACATCTTGGTAAAGGAAGTGAGAAAATGGGAAATGGGGGGAGCAAAAAAGTATAGATTTAAAGAACAAATAACTGTTCACCAGCTTGCAGGTTATTCTTCATTGGTTTATATAGAGAAAGGTCATTGCCCACATCTTCCAAAGATTTTGGTAGTCTTGTTTGTAAGAATGAGTATTTTAACAAATATAGGTAAGGTCAAATTCTATTGTGATAAAAGCAAATTATAATGAAGAGGAAAGATAGGCATCAGAGGGTAATTTTTTCATATGACAAGAACTAATTAGCTATCCTAATGATCTCTCTGACTCAGTGTTGAGGTGATGGTGAGTAATGAAATGACAAAAACTACCAAGGACAAAATTACTCACATTTGTCAAAATTTGAAGGCCCAGAAAAACCCCCATATGAGCTAATAGAACCAGGCAACTTGACAGCAGCCAAAAATGCAATATAAACTCACAGACTTAAGCATTCCAAAACCAATATATTTTAGATGCTTAAGCAGATGATTTCTTCACTAGTTATCCACTTTCTGAAGAGTATACCTCTGGCAAACACCTGCTTGTGCTACACTAGAAGAACTGAGATAGAAAACACTTTAAAAATGTAATCGATAAAATAAAAAATATCATTTACTTGATTAATATTAGGTCTTCATTTAGAGTAATGAAGTCTGAAACATTTCTAAAATATTTCAGTTTATTATTTCAAACAAATAAATGCAAATATTAAAGTTTATAATCTTATCTCATTAGCACTTACCATTTTAAGAGCTCTACTCAGCTTAAACAGTAAATATTGCTGCATCAACTACTTTAAGAAATAAGAACTACAGTTAAGGTTTGCATGGCACTGTTCCTGTTCCAGCTTTAACTATTTATACATGTATGACAAAATTGCTCAAATTGCATCTACAACAATCTGAATTTAAGTAACCATAGAAACTAAAGTATATTCTGAAAATAATCCACGGCCTTCAACAATGCACTCTACTGGAAGACCACATATCTTTTACTTGCGACATAAAATGCAGGTAAAGTTTCCGATTTCTGAAACTGTTCGTCATCTAAACTCTTGCTTATCCTTAGGAAGCCATGGCTACTGGTTCTAACCAGGCTCTATTACACTCCTTGAGACACTGAATCTGGTTAATGGGATCCTTGAAAAAGCCAAGGGTATAAGTAAGGTGAAGCAACAAGTGTCAGTCCTTCCAATATAAGGAAACTAGGCTGTTAATAGACTAGAAAAATCCCATTATCCTCAAACTATGGGAGTCTTTGAGCTGGATTTAAGTCATTTATAGTCAGCATATGATTTTCTCCAACCTTACAGTACAGTACAAACTGTCACAGCCAGATAAATACATTGATCTGATCACAGTATCTACCATAGTATTAAAGATTTACCCATATGGAACAGCGAAGACCAAAGGCAGAGGCATACTTTAATAGGGTATCAGTTGCTGTCTTTTTGAAGTGAAGCCTCTCCAGTTTTTAATCTTATATGGGAAATAACAAAAGACTACAGGATTTTCACACCCTCCGGTATTGTCTACACTAGAGAAGTGTTTTATTTATTTAATTTCTCCATTGTTGCTGTTAGCTATAAAGCTGAATTACTGTCAGTGATAGTTGTGAGTCCTAATTACCAGAGCTCAGTTGCGAGCTCTAATTACCAGCTGTCACAGTTTTCAACACCATCTCACCTACTCATATGTAGAAAATAAATCAATATGGGTGCTAAGAACAGCATCAGCACCAGTCTCCCAGTTTTGCTGAAACTGATGGTAGTATCACTCAAGGTCTTACAAAACTTTATTGAGTAAAGTTACTTTCAACATTTGATTTGAGAGTTCATCAATTTCTCCTGGGGGCAAGCAAAAGATAACTAAGAAAAGAAAGCATACTGTCAGTTGGTTTACACTTGTTAGACTGTGACCTATGTCTCCAGACCAGAAAATTTTGACATTTTTCCAGTTCACAGCCTACCACAAAAATCAACAACAGGCATACGAAGAGCCTTGGGCTCAACTAGAGTCACTTTTCACCTATCCAGGGTCAACTACATACAAAACAGGATCAGTAGCTGCAACCCCTTAAATACAACCCCTAAGTATCTTTCAAGTCTCATAAACCTAGTTTTGATTAACTTATGAGGGGCAAAAACATACTGCATACATTACAGCTATCATCACATGACTATCATTCAGCTATCACTTCATTGTACCTTTAAAGCTTCTCATCAGCTACACTTCTGGAATTGCATGTTCTTAATAAATAAACTATTATTATTAACTTAATAAATGCCAGTGAAAGTAATGGACTCCAGGCAGATGTATACAGTGAAGTAATACCTTCTTAATTCATTCATAACTTTAAAAGCTTTCTTCATGTGCCATGGATTTACTGTAACAGGACAGTGAATTTCAGTGTTATCATCTTTCAGATCCAAGGGCTTCTGATGGCAAAGTTTGGTACATCTGGAAAGAAAGAAAAAAAACCAAAAGAGTTAATACTTCTGTTTAATTTCCAGTTCCATCACTCTTATTTTCTCCAACTTCATCTTGGGGAGGAGAAGATTTATACTTCAACTTATTCTTTACTCCAAGCAATTTTGGTTTCCCCATTATCAACAGTGTGGAACAGTAGGTACAATTCCCGAGGAAGCAATAAACTGGTGACCAACACTAGTGAAGCTGACAGAGGCACTCAGGGCTAACAATAATCTCCACTAAGGAAAACATGAAGATGATGCCCTAGAATATTTCCAATAAGCCCTGAAGTTAGGGGAGAAGCAGAGGTTCAGGAACTTTTAGCCTGGTGCCCATACAGATCGATGGCAGAATACAGCATCCATCACCCAGGTCTCTGAATGCCTTCACCACCTGCGAGACAAGAGGCACTCTCTGCCCTTCCACCAGGACCTCCCTTACTGGTTCATGCAGCTCCCAGTTCATCTCTGGTAGGAAGACCACATGATGGCTACTGTAATTGTCCAGGCTTTCCCTAGCAGCAGCATGAGACATAGCTGAGTATGAGAAAAACTCGGTAGTTTTGCAGATCCACTCAGTGTTTTGAAAAGCAAGTGACCAACCTCTTAATTTTTCTTACTCTCAAAAACCCACCCAAAATACCAAGAGAAAAACTAAACAGTGTGAAAAATCATTAGCTCCATCTACAATTATCTCTTTCTATAAGAAATACCCAAGTTCTACAGACACTAACTTCTGTAGAAAAATGATTATGTACACCCCTGTGTCACTACGGCTATGCAAACAGCAAGCAGGCCTTTGATGCCAAGCCAGTGAGTTTTGTGTTTACAATCACAATTTTATTCTTACAAGGCAAATTGCACTGTTGTAGTACTTAGAGAAAACGCTTAGCATCAGCAATGTTTTCACCTACAGTATTGTAACCGTATTCCTGAACCTCTGAGCTGGAAAGAAGTCAAGTCACTGAAGTCGCTTGGTGGGGCAACTGACCCTGGTACGTCAGAGATCTGATTTCAAATGAAAAATCAATCTTTCTTGCTTTAGGTAAGAATACTCAAATTGAACATATGCACTGACTCCCGTAATTCCAGCCTCTCTTCCACCATACCTAGAACTTTTTGCTTGGGCATGTCTAAAGAAGCTTAAAAGAAAAATGCAGTGATAATTTAAGATTTTAACCTAGAACTCTATATTCCGCACACTACAACAACACGCAAAGTAGTTGGCTCTACTTTTCATGATTCCAAAACTAGCTACAAAATTTTTTGAGCAAAATCGCATGAAACTGGAAACTGCATCAACCAACAAAGGAATAGAAAAAGTCTCTGTAGAACACTGGCTAACAGAGTAAGGTCCACCTGCAGAACTCAAACTACTACCAACTTACTACACTGTACCATGAAACTGCTATGAATTAAAAGTTTCGTGCTTCAATTTTGAAAATGATACAACTCATTACTGAAAGGGGCCAAGTAACAGCAATTTTGCATCAATCAGAAGAAAAAAAAAAGCAAGTTACAAAGTTACATATTATAGAGCACAGACACATGCTGCTGTATGGAGGTAAAAAAAAAAAAACATCCTATCTAGCAAACCCCTTTAGACTGAATATCACTCTTCTAAATTATGTGACATACATAGTGATCAGCATTCAAAAAAAATTATACACAGAAATCAGTGACTTCAGGAAACATTCAAAACACCAAAGACTAACTGCGAGGAAGAGACCCAGCTTTTAATTACGCCACTGACTCATCAAGTCCAAGATAAGAACACTTCTTCTATGGCACCTTTTTACATCCCAAAGCAATGCATCAAATACTGATGTATACGTATCTGCATACGTATACAGGCTATATACACATCACATACAGATACGCAAGAAAAATAGTGGTCGGAGTTGCCTGTAAAGAGCTGCCAAGCAACCTGGACAGATGGAGGAGTTCCTATGAAGCGTAAACTCATTTGCCGAAGTTTCAATACTTTGTCACAAAGGATGACTTTGTTTTAAGGTAATGAAGCCTACAAAATGGCCTGTCATATGCCTTCTGTTTTGAGAACCGCTAGTCTGCCTGAAGTTACTGGAGTCTCTCTCTTACCATTTCACCAGCTGGGTCAAAGCTGTCCGCAACTGGTTCCTTTGGTTCATTCTCAAGAGCCTCACCCACAGCGTACCCGAAAACTACCTCCTGAAGGCGCAGGATGAGGCTACGCTGAACTGGAGCATGTAAAAAGCTGGACGAACCCAACCGAAGTGCAGCTGGAAATACGTGGCTTGCCTAGCGCGCTGCTACTGAAAAAGATGCTTAACTAAATAACCAGAGAGCCGAGAGCGCGATGAGCATGACTGCTGAGTCAAACAAGGAGTAATTTGGGACCACATATGGAGGAAGCAGAAGGAGCGAGGGGGAGGAGGGAAAAAGACACCCAAAAAAAAAGAAGAGCCTGTCCCCGCACCCCGGAAGGCGGCGGGGCGGGGGTGCCG
>NW_010972576.1:1251661-1252077 GCF_000737465.1 Haliaeetus leucocephalus
TGTCCGCAACTGGTTCCTTTGGTTCATTCTCAAGAGCCTCACCCACAGCGTACCCGAAAACTACCTCCTGAAGGCGCAGGATGAGGCTACGCTGAACTGGAGCATGTAAAAAGCTGGACGAACCCAACCGAGGCGCAGCCGGAAAGCTGGACGAACCCAACCGAAGTGCAGCTGGAAATACGTGGCTTGCCTAGCGCGCTGCTACTGAAAAAGATGCTTAACTAAATAACCAGAGAGCCGAGAGCGCGATGAGCATGACTGCTGAGTCAAACAAGGAGTAATTTGGGACCACATATGGAGGAAGCAGAAGGAGCGAGGGGGAGGAGGGAAAAAGACACCCAAAAAAAAAGAAGAGCCTGTCCCCGCACCCCGGAAGGCGGCGGGGCGGGGGTGCCGCAGCCCTGCCCGCCCGCGGG
>NW_010972576.1:1252087-1263359 GCF_000737465.1 Haliaeetus leucocephalus
GGCCGCCGTGAGGAGGTGCGGAGGGCGGGCGGACGGGCGGTCTGTCGGTCGCCCCTCAGGCGGTGCCGGCGGCCCCGGTCCCCCGCCGAGGTGGGCAGGCTCCCCCACGGCGGAGCCTCCGGGGCGGTTGCTGCCTGTCGGCGGGGCAGCCCTCTCCCAGGGGCTTTAGGAAGAGGAGGAGGAGGAGGAGGAGGCGCCGCTGCCCTTTGCTGGAAGGAGCGTGGCCTTGGAGGGGGCCGAGCTGGGTCCAGTGCCCTCCTCGGCCCGAGGAGACCCGGGCGCCCGTCTCCCACCGGCCAGGAGAGCGGCGGCTCAGGGCCGGGCCGGAGAGCGACACCCCGCAGCTGTCCTGGGCGGGGAGGGCGGCTGGGGGCGCTCGTCTGGGGACGCAGCGGTGCTCTAGGCCCTGGAGCCAGGGCTCTCTTTTTTCGTTCAGAAGAAAAGAAAGCGGCCACGGGTCTCCTCTGTGAGAAGACCCACCCCAGGCGCGGGCAGGCGTGGAGGGGCGTCCCCAGGTCCGTCCCAGGCCGGCCGAGGAGCTGGCCTGGCACCAGCTCACGCGGGCGGTCGCGCCTCGAGCGTGGGGCCGAAGCGAAGCCCAAAAGTGCGTCGGGACGGAGAAGAGGGGTGCTGCGGCCGAAGAGGCTGCGGCGCCGGTGCTCTAGTGCGCTGTGACCTGCTGGATCTCGCCCGCTTTTATTGGATCCAGGCCAGCGGAACGGCGACCGTGCCGCTCCAAGCAGGAGCTGCCCTCCCGTCTTTAGTCAAACGATCGCTGGCGTCGCTGAGGTTGAGCGTTAAGCGCTTGAGTTGTGGTTTAATGTTTGCTTAAGTAGCCTCCGTGATGCAGAACGGCAAAGAGAAACACAGACTGGACGGGGATCTATTTCAAACGCGTGTCTTTGTGAGCGACGCTAATTCAAGCAGTCACGAAGCATAGTACGTTTAGCAACTTCTGAGTGGGGGCATTCGAGAAGAATTTACTGTGCTTAAACCTCTCTAAGTTACTTCTAAATCTTAGAAGATTGTGTAGTGGAAGATGTGTTTAGTAAGCTGAACACAATTCAGGTATTTAAGTCTGGTAAGCGTCTGTAAAAATAAAATGCTTCTTCATTGGAGTAAGAGGATTTTATATTGACAAAGCAACTCTAAAACTCATAAATCTGTCACTAACTGACCGACACTGTTTTTCTAAGAGTAGGAGGAGTTTGAGGACCGCACATTTTAAGTAAAAGGCAAACCAGAAAATGGCAGGTGCATTTTGGGTGAAGAATATTACAGATGGATACAAAAATCCTTCACCAATGTTTCTAATAAAACCACAGGTTATTAAAACTAAATGTATTTTAGTTTGTTATTTTCGTGTTTGCTCATCTCTAATAATATTCCTTGCTTGGAAAATGCCGTTTCAGTTTTCTCAGTTTACCAATCCTCTTCTACTACACTGTGATGTTTGATCTGGGAACACTTCACAATTTTTTTCAATGGGTTTCCACTGGAGGTTTTTCTAAATTAAATATTTAGTCACAATTGTCAGTGCCTATTTTTACAAAGTCTGTGCTTTGTGACAGCTGAATTTGTCTCTTCTCAAGAGACAACTAGATTTGCCTCTGGGTTGCATAGGAGAAGACAAGGTACTTGTTAAGGATTTGAAAGATGCAACAAAACGTGCTTGCAGGGCGGTCTGCTCCAAGGGGGCCAGCTAGCAATAATGCGCTCTGAAATGGAGGTTTAAAATTCAGCTGGCTCCATGTGGCATAGCGCCAGCGAGTTCTGAGTTCCTAAGCAGGTCTGGCCTGGGTAGATCAGAGAGTTGCTGATGACTGTCACATCACACTTTCAGGTTTCTGTACCCTAGTGTAAACTCCTGTACATGTTACTTTGTAAGACAAGGATCCTAGCTTTTACTGATCCATAAGACGTAAGCGAATCCTACTAGTAATAGACTGCACTGTGTTTAAGGCTCCACATTAGACTATGAAGTCATTGTAAACTTGTCCAGAAGCTGATGGGGGTTTTTGTACACTACTCGCATATAGATCCTGCAAGCATGTAGGCAGCTGCAGATTCTGCCTCTTGTTAACATGGCAGAACTGTTTAATAGTGTTCATTCTTAAATGAACATTAAGTTTTTCCAGCCTCTGACTTCTCTCGTTTTCTTGCAGTGTTGTTTTGGCTTTTCAGCCAAATGCTTAACATTAGTTGAAGTGAATTCTGTGATGCAGAGCATCAAAAAGAAACAGAAATAGGGCAGGGTTCTATTTTTTTTTTTTTCTAAAATTATGTCTTTGTACTTCAGTAGTCCTGAAAGGAATCAAACAGCTGAAACAGAAATAACTGCACCCAAACTACATTATGTGGTTATAGCCAAACAACTTATATATCTAACCATGAGAAAATACATCCTTTAAATACAATGTTTGGATTTTTATGGGATTCTGCATGATCCAATACCTCTTCTTAGAAAATAACTTTTAGAGAAAAAAATTATTTATATGTGTGTGGGGGTGTATATATGTAGTTTTGAAAGGAAATAGGCTACGTTTCTTAACTATGATGAAACAGCTGCCACTTTATCCATGCTGCAGCATTGAAATCACTGCATTTACTGAGGAAATTCCCTGTCATGTTTAGGACTGCCCCTGTAACAACTCTTGGTCCTTTCCCACTTGTTTTAGAGAGTTCCAAAGGAATGCTGCCAACACTTACTTACGATTGCACAGCTCTTTGGACATACTGACACTAGAAGTACTTTACTGATATAGAAACCTGACACTATACATCAGTGAAGTACATCCACTGAAAATGAAGCTATGCCAGCAAAGCTCTGCTTTCTAGCAAGACAGTTCCACAAGTTACACAGTCCTACAAATGGAATAAACAATCCTGGTAAAAGTCAATGGAACTGCATGCATACATGCTGTTTTATAAGCATCTTTAAGGGATCACACACCACGCTGACGTCGTCATATTAGAAGAAATCACTATTAGGTTTAGCCACAGAGAACACTGAAGTTCTTACTAGGATTTTTAATTGACAAACGCAGGTTAGGAAGACCTCTCTAAAAAGGCAAAACAATATGTTTGTAAGAACATTGGCTCTTGTTTAAGATTTTATAAGTCACAGCTTCTTAATGATTTGGGCAGAATGCTTATGAGAAGACGCTGCTAAAGCTGGGATTCTTTTCATGGAAAAGGAAGAAGAAAGGAAGGGGCTAGAATTGAAGTCTTAAGTACCTCTCTGTACTCATATTGCTTCAAACAGCAAAACAAGGTCCTTCCTTACTTTGTTAGCTATTAGGTCATCCATTATATTTGTATCTTACTGAGTTTAGTTGTGGGTAATTTATGTATAACATTTATGTAAAAAATAGGTATGTATTTATTCAAAATCCTTCAGGGCACACATTGATTTTTTTCCCCTGCATTTCACCCCCAGTAACATTACCATCCAACAACAGACTTTTATACAACCAAGGCCCCTGCATCTAAATAGATCCACAAGGACCTATGTGGAATTCATCACAGGACTTGAGGTCAACACAGACATTAGCTATTACTGCATTCTTTTGTCTAAGACACTAGCACTAGTATCAGCATTAATCCAGCATTAACTAATCTTCAAAGGCCTCACTCTAGTGGAAGAGAGTTTTGGGTTTTTTTCCCCAGAAGAACGGAATATTTAAAGTTTCAGAGAACCATTGAGCTAAGGACATGAAAGCAGTTGAGAAGAATTACACTGAAAAGTAATGTGAAAAGGAAAAGCAAGAAAGTGCATGCAGTAGACTGAGACAGGGACCAGATTGCAGAGAAATATGTACTGGAGAGTAGGCAGAGAGAGAGAAAAAATAAGATGTGTAAATTGGGAATGTGAAATAAGGACTAGCAAAGCAGCTGCTATCAAAAATAAATCATACTGTGACCAAAATCAGTTAAATACAATTAAGCATGGATAAAAATATTTAGTCTTTCCTAGCATTATTCTTCTGTGTAAGCAATTGCTGGAGCACTGAGAACGATACATATTTAATGAAAATAGATGAAGGGTAGGATTTATTCTGTAAAGTTCATGGACCTTGTAATGATGATGATGAAAATAGTAACTAAGAACTGGTTTTTCAGTGTTCAAAACCACACATGATGTAATTTCCAAAAAGACTTGATATGGCACACAGTCTAGTAAACAGGCTTTAAATACTCCAATCCCAGTTTTGGAAAAGAAGGGCCAATTAAAAAGCAAATGGTACGACACTTCTGAGTTCTACTCAATGGAGAAGTCAGGTCCTTGTGGTCAGTGCTGAACAGTGCAGTGTTCCTGGTAAATTACAAGTTCATTTTAGCTCCACGGAAAAAGTGAGTCCTAGCTCAAGTAAGCATTACGAATGGAAGCAAGTGTAGGGCATGGCTTTGATTCATATTAGTACTGCAGACTTCTAAGACACAAAGTAGAGATCTTGAGGAGTAGATCCAAGGCACAGTGCTGCGAAGGTTTGGATTTCACATACGGTGTATCCCTGAGATGACTGTGAAAGAGATGGACCAATTCCTCCTCTCATACCTGTAGACTTGTGTTGCTCCCTGTGCACTGGATAAGGCAATCAGGTCTCTATAGTGAATGGGTTCCATTCACTGAACTAGCAGAAAGCCCATCAAAAATTATTAGATTTCACCTTGTAGCCACTGAGACATGATGCAAAGGTAGCAGCAGAAACCTGCAGCAGGGAGTTCTTTGGGGAAAGCTGGACCATCCCAACCAGCAGCAGGCAAAGCTGATGATGGAGCTCCACCCTTCAACACAGAGTGATACCTTACTGAAATAAGTTCTGCACAGTTCTTGGGTACAGCCTACACCAAAAAAAAAAAAAAAAAATTTACAACATTTAGTCTTTAGCAAACAATCTATCATGTGGATAAGCAGGACCATTAGGGTAGCCTCCTTGTTCACAGAAGCCGTCTCCATCATTGGTGGTTTTTTCCTGATCATTTTAGTTTGAAAGAGTGTAGTTTATTATTATTATTATTATTATGATGTTCAGTCATACTTGTTTAACATGTCAAAACATTATTTTCTTGAAAAATGAAGCAAAAGTAGTTTTCTCCATAGATAGTAACTGTAAGGTATAGTACTATATCTATTAGATGCAAGTCCATCAAAGTCCGTGTACTTCTCCCCCATCATATTCTCCACTCTAACAGCAATGTTGTAAGATAGTCCTAACCAAGTCAGTCAACTAATACACAGCTTTTTGAGAACAGGTACAGCTCATTAATTAAAATTACATTTAAACAATTGATATACTGCCATCTAGTGCTTACTGAATGCACAACCATACAAATTCTACTCGGTTCAATAGATCTTGGTATCTGTGATTGGCCTACAGCAAAACAAAGTTAAACTCACCAATTTGCATGTAGTCATGCATGTAGTGAGCTTACCTAAGAACAGTAATTGGGAGCAATTTACACTGCGAAGAGTGACACAGTATGCTGAAAGAATCTATCTGAATATGTATTGTTTCATATGGATATAAATAAGACCAGAGGAACAGTATTTGCAGAGTCTACAGCACTTGAGGGGGCATTCAGCGAAAATGAAAAATGCTGTAGACTGGGAAAGAGCAAGCAGGGTATAGTTCACACATTGTACAAATTCTTTTGTTGTATAAAGAGGCAATGTAATCAAAGACATTAAAATATTAAAAGATTATATTCAGGGAGTCATAACAATAACAATCACACAGGTGTAGTTACCGCATTTAATTTTGCACAGACAGGTTGTTCATAGAAGTGAAAAGCATATCATGCTGCTGCTCAAGGAATTGAGTAAATCCTCATTTGAAATAATCCTTTTTTTTGTGTAAGAAAGACTAGAAGGTATTGCAAACTCATTGTAAAGATTAAGAAAAGAGCTCAGGATCAGTAGACTTAACTATGCAGAATGTCTAGTAAAATTGGACTCCTATTATATTAAATTAAAAAAATGAAGGGGAAATTTAAGTCAAAGATAAAAGTATGAAAAGGTTTAGTCCAATAATTCAGTACAAGCAGATGCATACACAATGAATAGTTTATTATAGTGTTCCTGGACTACAATTTTCACTGCTATCAGGGAAAGTCTCTTGGCAGTTTTTCTACACAAAAGAACATTGTGATCCAGACTAATATACTGGGGGAAAAAAATAGGTATCCTCAGAATCTAAAATATTCAAAAGACTACCTTGTCAGAATGCTAATACTTAACCATGCAGCCTAAAAAGTTAGTTTATGCAAGCTAGTTCTTGACAAGTTCATTTTATGATTTTCAGAGAAAAAAATGAGAAAATGGAAAAAGAACTGTGTGGAGAAACCCCCTAATTTTTCCTTGAAATTTCATCCTCTGTCTTAATTTGCCTCAAGAAAACTACTGATAAAATTAAAATAACCTCAAACATTCCTTTTTTTCCATTAAAGTCACCCCAGATGGTATATAATCTAAACCCAAATATTTTCAGAAACAGCTCTGCATTTCCCTTTATACAGTTCAAGTAAATGCTTGTCATGTTGTGATGGCTTTATAATACAATATAAACAAAAACATGATTTTGAAAAATCAGAAGAAAGTGAAAAAATCCATAGTTAAAAATTACTCTGTGGAGGGAATACTTTTCACCCTGTAAATTAGGCGTTTGCTTAAGCCTTAAACCATTTAAAACTCTAAAACTTATCTTTAGAACAAAGTAAATAAGATACATCATGTTACTTAGTTCTGAAGTTTGATTTATACTTTTAGTGTATATTTCTAAAAATAAATATGAAATTGATGAATTGCATCCCTTCTTCAACCTCAGTTTGCTTTTGAATATAGCTGGAAATTCAGTATAATTAAAGAAGTAAGCAAGACTGCCCATTATGTTGTTCGTAATTCTTCCATTTGCTGTTACGTTACATCCTTTGTCTCTTCTGCATTAAGCAGTCCAAATTCTCTTTCAACAGCTGTATTAACTTTTATCTATCTTTTCATCAGTCCTATCGCTGGACTTCATTATGGACACATAGGACATTTTGCTAAATGATTTGTACTAACCAATGACCACACTAAGCCTCCAGCATTCAAATTTGTATATTAACTGGTGAAAGACTGGAAGAGTTTTATTAATAACAGTGTTATGCTCTTCTCTTTTCAATAGCTTGCATTTAAAGGCCACAGAATTTTTAATGGACATTTTATTTATGAAGCCAAGGCTTCATAGCAAGTGGCAGTTTCTGATTACATGATTACCATGTATAAACAGTCCCATGCTGTTCACCACAAAAGCTTACACTTGCATGAAGTGAAAATCTGAAACTATACATGGAGAAGTTTCCTTTATTTTAAACGTATTCAGCAGTGAACTGTTTCTTAATCTCCATAGGATTTTTAAAATTTACAGAAGCTTGAAATAAAACAAGTACCTGTGAAGTGTAATTTGAGGCTAGAATATAGACTGTGCTTACTGCAGTATGACTGTCAGGACTATTACAACCAATTCATGCAAATAAAATTGTCTTTACTGTTATTTTTACCTTTTCACTTCCCATTTGTATTTTTAGCCATGCTGGGATCTGTCACAACCCCATATTCTCAGAGCAAAGACTGTATTCTTTACATAGAGCTGAATACAGTTTAAGTACTAATTGTACCTGCAATATGAATAAGAAACAGTAATAATAATTACACCTTATAGTTGAATGTGAAAAAGATTGTAAGCCCAATCCTGTTTCCATTCATGCCAAATTTTAAATAAAACTGAGAGGAAGAAAAGTAGATATTAGGCCTCTTTGTGAGGATACAGTTGTGAAAGTTAGTCCCCAAATATTGTAATTATTGCTGATGTGGAAAAGGTTACGCCGAAGTATAGGATTTAATCCTAGGTATCTAGTCTATGCCTAACTTTCCTTAAGGACAGGTGGCAAATAAGGACATCATAGCACGGCATTGTTGGGCCATACCACATCTTTTTACCTTACCCTTATTGGATACCTTCATTGTTACTGATGGAGTTGCAGAGGAAGTATTTTAGGAACAGGCCGTATCTTAATCTGTTTTACACTCCCGAGCACTGGATCAGCCCTCAGAAGCAGACTTTCAAGTCATGTGCACTACCATGACAATATCTGCAAAATTTGCCAGAAGATGGAACAGGAATTGAGCAGAAGAGAATCTTACTTAATTAAAACCTTACTTACATCATTAAAACCTCTGGCTATAAAAATTACCTGTGAATCTAGTAATTAAAACAATGAATCAAAACCAAAACACAGATTGGGTCCACAGGTGTAGACTACTACTATAAAGATTATATACATACTTTAGGCAAACCAGTTGAAATTGGCAGTCACATATTTCTAAAAATGCTAACTGGTGTTGTGTATAGTAAATATTTATGGACTTCAAATACTTAAACTTGCAATTTTCCCCCAACTGTGCTCTTCAGTAACCTGTTGAGAACACTTCATTTTGCATTCAGTAGAAACAATACTTACAATTATATATAAAATTATACATATTCAAATGAGTGCTAATAAATGTAAACTTCCTGGGACTTTAGGATTCTAAAATTATACTTACAAGAATTTATTTATTTGATTTTATCTCAAACACTTGTCTAATGGCATGTGTCATGCACACTGCATATATGCATGCAAGCCATTGAATAGAGGTGTTTTGTAAGTATACAGCAGTTTGCAGCAATGGATTATACATTAGACCAAAATTCTAAATCTCTGACCAGAGATTATTAGAAAATTATATCTGAACTAGCACAGAAAAATGGCAACAATTTAGCAGCAACTGTGTTCACTTTTTAAATAGTAAGCTGCTGATATAATATAGACAAAGTATGTGTTTCTCACCTGACTGTATTGGGTATCTGAAGAAACAGGCTAAAACCAAGATTATAGCTAGCCTATAGTATTTTAGAGACTGGCAACAGGAGGAGGACGAGTTCCACAACTGAAATTATTATGCTAGTAACTTGAGCTTGTGTATCGAACCGATGAATCAAATACCTGATTTTAGGCTTCTTGGTTCCTAACTCTTTGAACAACTGTTCTAAATCGCTTCATTTTTTTAATTATATCTCTTTCCCCCATACTGTTTCCCCTCAAATATCATCCTTGCCAAATTCAGAATCCACCCCCCCAGATTAAAGAACAAATACACCTGTGCATTCCTAAGCATGCATGTAAGCAAGCAAACAAAATGTGGGGAAAGAAGACAAAAAAAATGTGCAGTTCAGCATTTTATTTTGTCATAAATGAAAGCAATAGCAGCTAAGCAACACCAGATGATATGTGACTATTTTTTGTAAGAGACTTTTTTTGGAGGGTTTTTTTGTTTCTTCAAAAAGTTTAATGCTATTTTAATTCTTCTAAAAAATAAACTGCTATAAAGTATTTTTAATCAATATAAATGTATTTACGGTTTTAAAAAATAAACATTCTAGCCATTGTCATTAACTGGCACTGTTATTAGCTTCTTGGCTGTGGGACTAGGTACAACACACTGCACGCTAGCATTTCTGGTTATTCCAGAGCAGAGATTTTAACCAGAACACAGACATTGTTGCTCCTCGCAAAACAAACAAAAGGTAAAGACTTCATGCTTTTCAAGCTGAGCAAAAGCTCAGACAATGGCATTGCGCAGGTAAGTCGCATAGTTATACAAAGAAATGGGAAGTTCTGGCAGTCAGACAGCATCCTCGTAAAAATTGCACAATCAAGTTCCAGACTGATCTATTGAGCCACCCTGATCTTTGATGGTTATTAGATCTGTGTAGATGTAGACCACACCTGCCAAGCTAACTACTTGCCAAGGCAGAACACCTTACAAAAGTAATGCTGATTCCTTGAGCAGCAACCAGTGAGTTGTGGCCTCACTTTACTGTCACAGAAAACTTTTGTCCTCTGGCCGCTGATTTGTAGGATTTGTGTTCTTGCGAGGACGGAAAAAAGAGGAAGCACAATAAGGAAGAGGAAAAAAGAACATCTGGGCTGAGAAACTGGAACTGAGCAGGCTCTTATCACAGGAGCTGGACTTCATCTTACTGAAACCAGCAAGTTTAAGGCTTGTTTTTCATTTAAGTTAGTTGCCCAGTTCGTTAAATATGTATATCTATGTAAAACAAGAACGAATGAGTGCAAGCGCCGAAGGTATTTTTCTACAAAAAGATACCCAAGAGAAGTCACAGAATCAGAGATAAAAAACTTGCGACAGCCTGAAGAAGCCCATATCTCAAAAGCAGCTTTCACCCCTTGGCACATCTGCACTCTTTAAAGAGGCAGAGCCACGCCTGCTGTTCAGGGTGACAGTCCTGGCTTCTCTTGAATAGTAGGCGAAAAACAATTCCAACCTGGAGATGATACCGTCTTGCCGTCTTGCAAGCCCTTGTTACAGCTTTGATCCTCTGTAGTGACCTCACTAACATCAGCTCAAGGCTCAGGGGTGGTCATATAGAGCAAACAGAAGGTTAAGAAACTTTAGCAGAACAGAGCACACAACCACTAACAGATATGCTGCTTTGTAAACTCATACTATGCACATGCCTGAACACTGTCATTCCAACCCTTCCCATATCAGAAAGGATATAGCTGAAAAAGGTCAGAGAAGCTAACAAAGATGACCAAAGAATAACTAAGAATAACTAAGTGATTGAGGAGTATTCAGCATACAAAAGGGTGTCGAGTAGTAGTTAGACAGAGATCCGTAGAGTAGCGTGGGTACCACCACTGGCCACAGTCTCTCTCAACGTGAGAGCAAAGGGTTATAAAATGAAATTAGCAGTGGGCAGGTTTTAAAGAAAACTCGTTTCTTCACAAGATACACAACTGGGCCAGAAGTTTCTTTGACAACTTACTAAGCGCCTCGTGCATGCTAAAACTTTCCGCGGTCTGAAGGGGCAACCAGGCACGCTCATGGAAAAGACATCCCCTGGAAATAATAATTAAGCGCAGAGGCTCTTTCTCTTCCTCAAGAAGGCCCTGCAAGGCAAACTGTTGGGACCGGAAAATATTCTGCACAGCAAGCTGAAAGCAACACTACGCTGCCTTTACCCCCACGCTTTTGCGAGACGTCTGCTGCTGTTTTGCTTTCCCCTCCCTGCGATGCCACCCGCCCCGCAGGGACGCCAGCCCGGGGCCTGCTTTAAATTCAGTCCCGGGCTGCCGACTCAGCTCGACCGAGCATCGCCAAGGGAGGGGAGAGGAGAGGAGTGGCGAGGACAGCAAAGCGGGCCGCGCCGGGCCGGACCTGGCT
>NW_010972576.1:1263369-1284191 GCF_000737465.1 Haliaeetus leucocephalus
AACGTGAGTGCGGGCCTGCGCGGCGGGCGGTTCCCCCGGGGGGTGCCGTTAACGGTGGGCAGGGCTGGGAGAGCGCCTGGCTTTCCTCTTCGTCTCTGCCTTCCACTCCTCCCCGCGGGTGTCTGTACGACGCGCTGGAGGCTTTATCTTCTTCTTCCGGGGGGAGCAGCCGGCCCGGGCGTCTGTAAATGGCCGTTTCGGAAGTGAGGAGGCCGCTCCCCGGCCCGGCCGCCGCCCCCCGCGCTGCCCGGCGGAGCGCTGCCCCTCCGCAGCCCTGCTGGGAGCTCCCCCGCGTAGCGTGGCTGTGGGGTCGCTTTTAATCGAGATTAACTTAATCGAGGCTGCTCGCGTAGCCTGTTTAGTTCTTCTGGCTTATTCCCCCCCCCGCCCCCAGACGGATCCTGTTAAGTGCAGCCTCTGGTTTATAGGCTGTGCGCTGGCGTGGCCGCAGCGGGTGTTTTTTCTGTTTATTCGGGTGTTTCCCGCCTCCCCCCGCCCAGCTGGAAGCCTGCGCGGGCAAGGCTTGCTGCCGGCTGTGGCTCTGCCCGCCCTCCTCCTCCTCCTCTTCCTCCTCCTCCTCCTGGTGCTGGGCTGCTGCGGAGGTGGTCACATGCTGGAAATGGGTCAGGGAGCCAAGAGGCCGAAGCCTCAACCTATGCCTGTGGTAACAGCAGTGCCTGACAAAAGGCCCATACATATATATTATTTTTTTAAGGCGTTCTGGCTTTTGGCAGCTGTGGTTTTGGTTCGTCCTAATTAAATGAATTGATCTAATTAGGACACTTACTAGATTTTTCTTAATGCCACATTGACTGCATGGCATCATCATCTTTCTTGCTTTAATCCCCCTCCTCCCCACATTGCCTGCAATAATATCTACTCAGGGAGGTTGTCATCCAGTGCTTCCTAACGCTAGCCATACTCCAGGATGCAGAGATGGATTGTAGCTGGTCTTGCAGTAAGTAATGTGGTCAAACGTGTTCTGATAAAGCTCTGTCTGTGAAGGAGTGTGCTGATCTGGCATGGTACTGCAGAAGTGGCGAGTTCACCTGTTCTCATGGGACAAAGGATATTGTCCCAAGGGGGATCACTGTCTTTCTGGGAGGTGTGAGCTGTTAACTCTCCTATTAATTTTGTGATAGGGAAGAATGAGGCAAGGTATCTTGGCTGCTGGAGTGCTGGTCCTGAACACTTATTTTGGGAGCTTAAAATTATACCTGGCCCCTGAAAATGGGGGATGAGGGACAGAGGGCATCTTTGTACTCTTGCTTCTGGATTTTATGTTGGTGACATAAGAGGAATGCCATTTGTAAACCTTTAGGTCCACAGTAAAAGGTCATCTTACCAGGCAGGTATTTCAGCAAGGGTTGTTTACAGTCAAAGGCTAGGCTAATTAAAAGGTATCAAATAGGTGCGGGAGGCCTGTTCACACTCCTCTATGGTTGGGCAAGTGTGGCATTCACAGTACTAAAATAAAACTGATTGCTGACTGAAATAACCCTTGATGACTAGTTCCTTCACTGCAGGCAGCCATCGGTAGGTGAAGTAACACAGGGGAGCCAATCTACATTGTCCCGGTTAATATGAAGTATAAACGTAGGTCTAATCTCAAAACTTCTTTCTCTTGTGCTAGTGTCTAGGAGAATGACAAGCCTCATTTGTCTTGAGGCTTATGCTGCTTTCTGCCATGGTGAGGAGAAGTCCTTGTTTTAAAAACAGTAAATATCCCAGTGAATCCTGGCATGTCTCTCTGAATAGTCAGAAGTCTGGAGTGGGATGGGGTCTGCCCTTGTCTTGTTCTGGGCTGTGGTTGGTATCACTCGGGAGAAGAGTGGTCAAAATTTCTTTGGGAATCTTGAGTTTCTTTGTCTCTTGAAGAAAGCAAGTCATAGCATGGGACATAATAGCATGCTAAGAGGGAAACTTGAGCAGTTTGAGCATGGGGGCTGTGTATGTTCAGCTTAAGATGCATTGAATGATTGTGTCCTGGCCTGGAAGAGGCAGAGATGCACGGCAGTGGGGCAAGTTTCTTGCCCACAAGGAAAGGTTTTTCCCTCCACCCATACTTAGTTTTACCTTTTAATTGAAAAAAAAAAAAAAAAAAGGTACCTCTGGAAACTTACATAGCCAAAACATCTGAACTGAATGTGAAATCAAAGCCCCAATACTCAGTGCCAACATGAGAAGTAAGGGCTCCATGCTCTCTAGTGAAAGCAGAGAATGTCTTGCCCAGCACTTGGTAGTGTCTTCTTTCCTCTGAACTGCTGCTTCTTTCTTGTCTGGGTTCAGTTTGAACTACTGCTGCAGGCGTTTTGATCTCAGTAGTGTCAGTGGCTGAATCACTTGAAACTGTTACTGGTACACTGCAGCTTTGTTATTGCCTCTAACTGTAGTTGGACAGAAGTAAGAATAACAATGATTTTTGCAGTACCTGTATAAAGTATGTGAGAGACGCTTTAATTGTTACTACTTCCACCTTTTCACATAAATGTACTAATACTTCAGGCCTCTCTCAGGACTGATGCTCAAATACTTGTGATACCTTTTAAAGACTAAAGTTCCTGAAGACTCAGTGTGATGCTGGGAGGTAGATTACTGTCAGATTCTTCAGGGACTGAGTTGTCTCATAAAGATGTGATGAGAGTTTACCTAGAATTTAAGAGCTTGTCTCAAGATGATAACCTAGTTTTTTTTTTCCCCAAACCTTGATTTGCTAATGGGAAACTGCTAAAACTTTGTACTTTACTTTTAGAGCTTACCTGTTACTACTCTTTGCCCTCCCCTTCTGTTCCAGGGTTCCTTGGAAATAACACAGAGTTTGGAAGATGATCCTCTACTGGATGCACCGCTTATTTCATCTCATACGTTGCATTCCCAGCTGAGGCCAAGATTTCATGCTATCCCAGCAGTTCTCCTTGCCAATTTTCTGTTGCTAATACATGTAAGTTTAAGAAGCATGATTTCCTTATGAAAATTTGCTGTCTTTATTCTCAATTCTTACTGTTCACATGGACAGAATGCTCCAGAGATTTGCATACACTGTTCTTCCAAACCAGTGAAGTCCTATTTGCCTATGCATTTTGATAGGCTACATGATACTTGCTGTGTTCTTGTTCTGATTGTTTGTTGACACTAACATGCTATGACACATCTTGTTAGGAAGAAAGGCCTTTGAAATAGTAGTTCTTCTATGCTGTTGGAAATGTACTTTTAAAATAATATTACTGCTGTAGAAGTGCTTATACTAGTTGTAGAGGGCTAAGATAATTTTGATGCCATGCCTTCTGGAGGCTGGACTTAATTTCACAGGGAAGACTTATGGTATTTCTTATGGTAACTAAACAAGTAAAGTTGGACTTGCTTCAGGAGTTTCAGATGGTAGTAGATGGAAAAATAAAGGAATCCAAATGTTACTTTGTGCTTTGACTGACTTCTGGGGGTTAAGGGTGAAAAGTACAGATAAAGGGGCAGATCTTGTATCTAACAGTATGAAGGCCTTTTTGAGGGTGGTTGTTGTGGTTTAAGCCCAGCTGGCAACAAAGCAGTGCAAAGCCATTTAATTTACTACCAATCAAATCAAAACAAGGATAATGAAGTAAAACTAAATCTTAAAACACCTTCCCCCCTCCCCTCCCTCCTCCCTGGCTCAACCCCACTCCCAGTTCTCTCTACCTCCTCCCCTCCAGTGGTGCAGGGGGACGGGGAATGGGGTTGGGGTCAGTTCACACCTTGTCTCTGCTGCTCCTTCCTCCTCAGGGGGAGGACTCCTCACACTCTTCCCCTGCTCCACCATGCGGTCCCTTCCATGGGAGACAGTCCTTCACAAGCTGCTCTGGTGTGGGTCCTTTCTGTGGGCTGCAGGTACAGACTGTTCCAGTGCAGGCTTTCCCATGGAGTCATGGCCATCTTTGGGGTGATCCTGGACTGCAGGTGGGCATCTGCTCCCCTGCTCCCCTCCATGGGCTTGGGGGACACAGCCTGCTGTCTCACCATGGGCTGCAGGGGCAGCCCCTCCTTGGGTGCACCGCTTCCCCCTCCTTCATCACTGACCTCGGTATCTCCATAGGTGTTTTTGTCACATTCTACTCCCCACTGCAGGTTTCCCCTCTTAAATCTGTTCTCCCAGAGGTGCTACCACCATCACTGATGGGCTCGGCCTGGGCCAGAGGTGGGTCCGACTGGGAGCCGGGGAAGCTTCTACCAGCTTCTACAGGAGCCACCCTGCAGTCCCTCCCCCGCTACCAAAACCCTGCCACACAAACCCAGAACACTGGTAGACAGAAGTAGAGACCCCTGCCTATTAGTGAGTTTATCCTTGATAAGCTGAAGAGGCTTATTGTTGCTTGTTAGCGTGTGGAAACCTAACATGAAAAACAAGGGGTGAAGAGCTCTGATCCTTAGATCTAACTGAAAGGGTACTTGCATGGTGCTTAGGGACATGGTTTAGTGGTGGACTTGTGTCACAGAAACACTAGGCTGACAGTGATACGTTTTGAAAGTCACATTTTCTTTAATGATATCAAAAGGCAATGGTCAAATTGAACAGGAGTGTTATGTGATACTGAGATACAACAGCCAGATTGAACAGGAATATTGGGTTGTAAACACTGTGACAAACACAACTTCTTTACAGGTTCAGGATGTCAGTTGGGAACTATCACTACACAAACTGTAACCAAATCTAAGTTTAGAATGATGACTCAAAATGCGCATATCACTCACTGATAAGGCGAGGCACTCAATCCCGGGAAGTTTCCTTAGACGGTGTCCTGATCTAAGGGGAGAGTCTGCGACTGCAGACCCGCTGCTCTGAGGAAGGCTGGCTCCAAGGGGTCTTCTGGTGGGCTCCATTTATACCCTAGGTCGGATCGGGGCTTGTGGTCATATATGGTCGGGGGTCTAGAGACTTGTCTTGACGGAGGTGTTTTGTTGGATGAGGTGCTCCTGGTGGGCTCAGCTAGCTGGGGTATGTGACTTGTGTCACTCTGTGTAGTGACTCCAGTTGCCATGTGGGCTGGGTGGCTGGAACCCCAAACTGCAGCTTCTAGTTTAACCCTTTCCATGCAGCAATCGAGAAGTTTCAGTCCTTATGGGGGCAGGTGTACCTGCCACGACTTGGTAGTGTTAGGTGAACTGTTGACTTGATGATCTTAAGGGTCTTTTCCAACCTAAATGATTCTATAATGCCACTAATCTTGACCTGAAGATAGTATGTGTATAAAGCCAGAGAGTGCCCAAGACATGTATGTATGTGTTGCTAGCTGTTTTAGAGCTTCATTTGATCTCAAGTTAAAAAATGCTGCTCCCAATGCTCTGCAAAACATAGCCTCTGCCAGAATTTGAAAAGCACATACCAACCTCTAAGGTGTTTCTTTAAGCGGCTGCATAAAGCTGTTCAAACAATGTGCCCTAGCCTTCTAATTTTAGAAGTAACTGTTTTGTGGTCTTAGTAGTATCAAGAAATGTCCCTCTGTCCTAAGTCTACTTGACAGAAAGACTTCTGCTGTTCTGCTGAACAAACTACCAAAATTCCCAATGGAAACTGCCTATCCAGCCTTATTCCCTTCCCCTACTAGAACAACTCTGGGGCCATCCCATTAGGATGGCACTTGAAGTCTGCGTTACGAAGGTAGACACTGCCATTGGTAGTAGAGCAGTAAATGTTTTTTCTGCCTAGCCTTGGGGCCTTGCTATCTACTACCATAACCAATGTAGCCAAATGTCAGTCACCCAAATCCTAGGAAACTACTGCTTTTTCTGTCCCCACCAATTCCCCTCTCCTGCAAATGGAGAGAAGTGTGGGGAGGTGAAGAGAGAGAAAACTGCTGAGGCCTCTATCAACACACACTTTTCCAGGTAAAGTCTTGCTGCTATTGCTGAACCTGCTGCAGTGGCCACTTGGTCCTTGGAGCAAAATGGAGAAGTATCCTTTTCTGTTGGTGAAATACGGCGTTATAATTGCCACATGAAATGGTCCTGTCTCTCTCGCTGAAAAGATGGATGGGGAAAACCAGCTTAATGGATTTCCTTCCCCTCTGCTTCTGCAAATGTGCACAAACCTTGTGGAACGTGGAGACACCAGGTTAGCTTCTGATGCACAGCCTGCCAAAGGGGCAAGTATCCTGGAGAAGTTAAGCTATCACAGTATTAAGGGGTAGAGTTGTAATGCATCTCTAAAGTAATTTGTATGTAATGTGACGTATTCTCCACCCTCCTGTGCGAAAAAGTGGAGTTAGGTAGCAAATAGCCGCCTAGTTAGATAAAATTCTGGAGTGTGTGGGTAGGATATGCTAGTACGGTGGGGCTGGGTTTTGAGTGGCTTTCCTTGTGCCAAGCCTTGCTTTTCTGCAGGCTTCTGGCTCCTATAAGGAGACTGGAGAGCAATGTAAAGTGTACAGGCTAGAAATAATTCTTTTATTAACCCTGTCTTTCCTTAATCCCCTCTGTGTATGCACATACACAAACCTGAACTTAAATACTACTCTTTATAAGAGTAACTTTTTGCATATAAAAATCCCCTGTGCTGGGGTGAAGCACCTGTTGTTGGACTGCCCTCAAATGCAGGCAAAACATCTTCAATAGATGCCACTCTTAATGCCAGCTACCTGTTTCCTCTTGTATATGCTGCTGTAGTAGATTAGTAGAGCTGCAGTGCTAGGTCACTCCTGCTTGTGTCAGTTTAATATAGCCATTTTCTGTACTGAAATACATTCCTAACACCTGGAGGGAGTAGAACTAGATGCGTTACTGTTTTAAAATGGCAATCCAAACAGTAAATGGACCGGATAAAATATGGGTTATTCTTAGCTTTCTAAGAAAAGGTGGTGGTAAAAATAATACATTAAATGAATGTTTTGTTAATAAACCTCCCTCTTATTTAACTTAATCTAGCTACGTAACCCATCTCAAGATATTTTGAATTTAGTTTGCATTTGAAGTAATGGTCTTATGGATAATATAGGGGACACACTTTTCTTTTTTTTCCCTCCCACTTTCTACCCTGTCTGTCCTCTGTAATGTCTCTTTTAGGTATTGACAATTGTGTGAAAATTCTTCCCCTGTCTTCCTCCCTCCTCAGTTACCTAACTCTATTCACAACCACAGCAAGTGAAGGGCAGCTCCTATCAAGAGTAATTAAGTGGTTCTGAAAGGTTAATTTCTGTGAAGAAAGTTGCTTGAGAAATGACAAAAATAAGAAAAATAAGTTCAAGGGAGTGGAAAGGGGGTGGTAGGCTCTTAGATATGCAAAGAATTAAGTATGGAAACAAAGCTAGCAAATGGAAATCATACACTTTCCTCCATCTTCAGTTCTGATATGTTATTTCTATCAGTTATGAGATGCAGAACATTGGGCACTCCTTTTAACCTAAGTGTATGAGAGGTATTAGACAAATAATTTTGTCTAATTATTCAGGCAAATTATTTTTTTGTTGTTATTGTATATAGAAGCTCTCAATTTACTTCTATATTGGTGAGAGTTGTTTTTGTTTTCAGTTCTGCTTTAAAATATTCCTATTCCGTAGAATGAACCAGGATGAGAAAGTATCATATTCTTGTTCACTGAATGAAAACAGTAGAGAGTATTTTCTATGACAAAAACATTCTATAAAGATTTAAAAAAGCCCTGTGTGTATAGATATACTCCAGATAATGTGCACCCAAGACTCTACCTTTTAGTTGACCAAAAGATTGCTGATGATCACTGCTGATGCTGAAAACTTGGAGAAAAGTGTAGAAGACAGGAAAAGTTATGGCATAATGGCACTAGTCTGAAAGGATAAGTGTATATAGAATCTGACTATAGTTTGGTCATTCTGTCATAAGTGCTGAGCAAAATGGAAAAATCTGATAGTAAATATACTAAAGAATGATTACCAACTGTCAAAGATGCCTACCCAGTGTTAATAATTCACTTAAGTTACTATGATGATGTTTCACTCTTTTCTAATGTCACAACCTGGAGATCATCTTCAATGGATATAGTAAAGGGTTGATTTTCACTTACAAATTGTCAGTTTAAAGAAACATGTACTGTACCAATGAGCTATGAGGCTGTCCTGCAGAGCAGTAACAAGTGTAATTGAATGAGTCTAAAAAGATGAGATTCCTTTTTTTCTTGAGGGAGTATAAAGTTCCCCTCAAAGTAAAAAAGACATAGTAAAAGAGGGTCCAGAAATAGGATAAATTCACAATGAAGGGGAGACTCGGGGAACAGTGAAATTGATTTAGAGGAAATTCTGGGAAGAGTGGTGATCCTCAGCTCTGTTCTGGAGACTGGAAGACAATCTTACTACTTGGCAATTTTGGTCATCAGCATGTTCCCAGAATGACATGTAGTGGTTGTAGTAAGTGTCTAATGTTTTATACATTATCTCAACTCTAATGCAATCAATTCAGAAAATAATGCATAATGAATAAATTACATAAGCCTGTTTGGGGTTTTTTTTCATAGTTAGATGTTGACTTTAAGAGTTTTTCTCTCTTCCTTTCTCTTCCAGGTTGCTTTTGTTGTTCTAGCATTTTTAGCAGCTATGTTTTGTTCTTATCCCAATCCAAATCAGGATAAGTGTCCTGGAAACTATACTCACCCACTTAAAGTGCAGACTGTCATAGTCATTGCAAAAGTAATTCTGTGGATTCTGCATGTTTTTTTTGAACGATACATCCAGCACCACCACAGTAAAGTCAGAAGCAGAGGTTACTTCTCAATATACCGATCAACAAGACATCTAAAAAGGCTTCCACTGCTGATTCACTCCACAGGTGACGTGAACTAATTTTCCTGGTTTTTTTCTTCTAAAGCTTTAAATTATGACACAATAAAAGACTGAACATTTTATATATAAAAGTATATTATGTATTATGAACTTTTAAAAACCTGCCTATAAGCATTTATAAATAATACTTGTTTTAGTCAGATGGACCTCCTGACTGACCTTTCTGGCCTGCCAGATGCATGTTGTAAAGAACTCTTTGTAGTGGAAAAATACCCACAAGTCTGAGGTTGAGTAAAAGATCTAGTCATTCGCATCTAGTCTTCAGCCATAAAACATTCAGCCAGCAAGGTCTGTGTTTGACTGCTAATGATCTCAGTTTGCATATTCATTTGTCTAGTTAGGTATGTGGCAAAACTGCTAGTCCTTCCAGGAAGTGTGCTACTCTACTCTTTTCAAACTCAGCAATTCGTGTAGAAACAGATGAATTGCCTGTTGCTCAACAGCTGCCTGAAATCAGTAAAATAAGCAATTTTCTGATCTTCAGTGGGGCTATGTGTAACATTCAGCTCTACTTCTAACTGCCTTTTTCTACTTTCTATGGACAAAGGGTGGTATATGGGAGTGGTTTAACTCTATATATTCTAAGTTGCATCACTGTCCAGTAAAGCTGAGAGAAGTATTGGTACAATTAGCTGATGTAACTTTTCTAACAGAAACTACTTCAACAAATCTAAAATCCATCTAGGGGATTTTTCACACAGAAATAGCAGTGGAAAAGGGAACAGCGCTGGCTTTTACAGTATTCTTGCTTCTTATAATCCCACCTCCCTTCTGTAAATCTGAATAACTGGAGTAGAATATTTTTTTTTCCACCAGAACTGATAAGTTAAATGATCCTGCTTTATGTAAAACCCTAGCTTGCTTTCCACCCAGTCACTAAAAGAGCTAGTCAGTTTCAATGTGCAAAACTTCAGGCTCTGACCACTAGATAGAGCTCTGATGATAAAGATGTGTTTGGAGTGCAGTGACAAAATTGGGCTACAGCAGGCTTAAGGATGTTTCAGAAGAGAGTAAAAGGGCTATTTCTGCCTACTGCAATGTAATCTGGAGTACTTGGCCCTGTCTCCAGCCTTAGATGGAGCCCACTTCTCCCTTACCAGACAAACTCTGGGCATGTGTAAATGTTCAGGTGCAATCACTTGTGTGCTGTAGACTTTTGCTGTCTGTAGTTCAGAAGGTGGTTAGCTCTGTTACTGCGAACTCCCTGCCATGCTAATTGCTGCTGATACCACTTCCATCCTGACAGTTCAGTTGCCTAATGCAGTATGAAAGGGTACGGTACAGTTTGCTAGCGACATTAATGTTCTTAATACTCTTAGTGCTTTATCCAGACACTGGTTATAGCATTTCTACAGGAAAGAAAAGAACATTTCACACTCTGTATCAAAGAAGAGGGTGTGTAAAGAATTAAGAGTGTTTGTTAGGTCTGTAACTCAACACTTGCTCTCCTTGACTAATTGTGCTCATTTCAGTTAAACTTTCAGTAACTTGCAAGTATGAAAATAATAGCTAGGCAAGTGGAAGCCTATGCAAGTATCTCCCTGTGAAAGGAAGATATCTGGGCTTTTTGCTCTGCTAGCCTCATTGAAATACGCTCAAATCCACCACTTGAAGGAAAACACCCTCTCATTTTGAATTGACTGATGTGACCTCTTAAGAATTGAAAGAAATTAATAGTCTCCCAGCTGTTTTGGGGATGGGTGGCAGCAACGAGGCTAGAAACTGTTTAAGCTCACACATGTATATTAGGTATTTCTAGTGCATTTCTTCCACTCTTGTTTAAGTCAGAAAAATCTATGAGAAAACTCATAATTCTCTACCATTACAGTCAAATGCTGAAATGAAACTCATTTTACTGCCAGCAGTTGTAAGCTTGCATTACTTGTGTTAAGGAAATTAGCTGAAGAGGCAAGTATGGTATGAAATGGAAGAGCATTACTGAAATGTTGCAGCCTAATGCAGACACTGGGGATATGAGAGTTCTAAGTTATTTTCAACAGCTAATGAAATTGTTACACCTGTAAAATATATAACATTTGTTTTCTAGGTAATGCAGCCCTGCTTTTGATTCTGTCAGTGCAGCATTCCTTTCCTGATCGCAGTAAAGTGTACCTGTATCTTATACTGGGAGTCCTGGGCCTGGAGCTGATTAGCTCCCTGACATGCTTAGTGATTTACACAGGTGAGAGGCAATTTCTTGCCTTCTTGAGTGAGACTTATTATAGCTGCTACTCAACTGTTTTGTTTGCCCTCACAGTATCTCACTTTGGGTACCCCAAGACATTTAACTGCAGTTATAAATACAGAATGATTCTGTGCTTGTAGAAGGAGAACTAAGGCAAATACAAAACAAATGGGAACGTTGTCAGGCTTGATTTGGTCTCCAAGTGCTGCTAAATGAAAGTTCCATGTTACCTCAAAGCTGTTGATCCAGTGAAGTGGCAATAAATGCATAACTGTTGCAAAAGTGTACTGTGAACAGGCTTGTCTGTTTAGCAGTGTGTTCTCAAATGTGTACGCCACAAGCTGTGAAGCCGTAAGAGCTAGCTGGCTTAATCAGAACTGCTTCTGGGATATACATGTGGGACTTGCATAGTTGATAGTATAATTGTGCCTTACTGTCCAGACACTTCCTCTTTCCCTGTTCCCCCTCAAAAGCTTCAGTTCATCTTTGTCACTAAAATGGAAGATTCCCTCTAATGAATGTGGTGTTTTGTTTTTTTTAAAAAAAAACAAAAACCAAACAAAAAACCAAAAGCAAACAACTAACCATCCCCAAACAAACAAAAAACCCCCAAAACAGAACAAAAAAACATGGCTTTTAGAATCTGTGCTAATACTAAAATAAGATACTGCTTCATAAAACTGTGAGGCATTGCTTTGTACTGTCACTGTTGGCTTGTGAGGTTATCTGCTTTTAAGTTTGGTGTAACTTACCAGGACTTGATAAACCTTTTTCCATTAAATTATTGCAGAACTACCTAAAATGTTGATTAATAAATGCTTGAACAAAATAGTTTTTTCTCATCTCATCTTAAAAAACTATTTGGGTTTATGGCTTGCATTAACTCAAATGAAAATAACTGGGTTGAAAAAACAAACCAGCCAACACTGAAAAGGTACAAGATACTAAAAAAGGCTATTATTTTTGTTGCCTGAAGAAAACTAGAGGTGTTTACTGTGAAGTCCATGTCTGCTTAAATAACATGTAGTTCCTGCTCTTGAGTTAGTTTATACTCCTGCTTCTGAGATGCTGCTTTCTGATTATTTACAGATACCAACAAGGAGATGACACCTTAGCTAAGTAGCCTCAGTAGCACTGGTTTCTCTGGAGATGGGGCAGGGGGAACAAAACCAATGGGCAAAACTTAGTTTGCTCCTCACTTTTAAACAAACAGGAGGAAGGAGAGTGAGAATACCTCCTTCAGGAATGCATGAAGTGTAAAACTTAAAAGCCATTTCTATGGTAGTCAGTACTTGTGTTAATCTGACTTCTTTTGTAATTTCATAATTAGTAATTAATCTAGGATGTCTTTTTTAGGGAAGAAAACTTTGGTATGTTCTTGGTAATGTAATGACACAGAAATACTGCCAAGTAGCTTGGTCATCTAGGAAATAAAATCTATTTTTGACTCCTGCAACAACATTGAAATCAAAATGCAATAAGAAATAAGGTCCCAGCTCTAAACTACGTCCTTCTCTTACAACTATGTGGAGGCCTGAATGCTGTAGCTTGTCAGGCTTTCCTGTGAATGGACCAGCATGGCTCAAGTAGACTAACTGTCATCTGGAGGAATAAAGGCAATACTGAGGGAACGCAGGCATGGCAGTCCTAGAGAACTATTCCAAGAATGCTGGAGATCATCCCTTCTTTGCATACGCATACTTACTTTCCTGGGAAACTCAGGAAATAAGAGATAAATTGCAAAACTTTAATAGAATGTCAGGAATTCCAGTGAAGTGCTATTTTTTACCCTGAGGCCTCTTGGAGCCTGAAGAGCTACACTGTGTGTCCCTTACCCTGGCAGAAAAGGATAAGCAACTGCAAGAAAGTTGACATTGGTAGTAGTAAGGTCTGAGCCTGGACTTCCCTAAGAGCTCTCAAACTATCTTTCTGCTTATTTGTCACCAAAAGGGTCTTGTTTCCTAGCTTGTACTGTGCCAGTTCCTGTGCCCATGAAATCCATTAACCAATTAGGAAGTTGTAGGGTGCAATGTTTTGCTTTGCAGCTGGAGGAGGCTTGAAGAAGGGTCCAGTGAGTCCTGGAACCAAGGTGAAGGAGGGCAGAGCTGCACTGCTAGGAAGGAGTAAGGCAGTTCCTTTTGGCAACAGCGACTTTATTTCCTCAGCAGCCCCAAAACAACAGTCTAAGCTTCATTCTGTAAAGGTTGGTGTGCAAAACTAGGGTTAATTTTTATGTAACTTAACACTTGCCTCAAGATGAGGAAGACCTCAAATCATTCTAGGTTGCCTTTTCCAGTGGGTAATGTAATTTGTTTTCTTGTTTTCCATCCCAATACATGTTGAGGTAAGCTACAAGACTGCATGCGTGTCTGTCTCTTGTGCATAATGGTGGGTTTTTTTTAACATTTTAAGCATTCAACTAAAGCTTTACTGAAGCAAAATGTATGTATTTGGCCAGTTTTGAAAATAGCCTGAGAATCTGTATTAATAGTGACACTCAGATAACTTTTTTTCTCTCAAAGGCAGCAAAGTATGTGACTGGATGGAAGCATGAAGCTTCTTTAGTAGGATAGTTTTAAGGGCAGGCCTCTGCTCAGGGTTAGAGTGCCACTCTCCAAGGCAAGCACTTACTATCTTAACAGCTAGTGGTATCTGCTGTCAACTAATGTAGTGAGCAACAATGGGGAGATGAAGGTTGCTTTACACTAGCAACTCATCATCAACCCCTTTCTTGGAGGGAAGGTAGCACCGATTTGTACATTGTTTCTCCATGGTGGAATAATTATTTCTTTACTAGAATGAGGCATAAATGCTTATCTGTAGAAGGTTCATGTACCTGACTTATTTTCATTTAAATATTACTGCCTCACAAATGAAAGTGGTGGCATGGAATACCTGATTGTAATTCTAAATATTTCTTCTTGCTTGTTGGAGTTATCTTATGCATTCTGTGATGCCCAGTGTCCTGTGAAGTACTACTGCCTTTTTTAAAATTATCTCCATTCAGCAGTGTATGTGTATATAGCTGTAGGATGCAGAGGCAGGGATTCAGAAATCTACAAGGAATTGCTGTGACTGACCTATAACAGACTTGAAATATATAAGTCATTCAAGTGAGATAAATTTGAATGGAATGAAGTATGATACAGACAGCTCTAAGTGTTAGCTTACTATTATAAGTTTGTTACTGACAGGATAGGGAGTCAAGCTTTAAAAGGTTTACTAAATATATGTATTTAATTACTTTCTTACATACTTCTAATATCACTTGAATACAAGACTAATGTTCCCACAACCAATGCATGTTGGGAATTCCTTATCCATTCCTTCATGGCTTTATTTGTAGAGGAATACCACCATAGAAATAACTGACTTTTGAGCCTAAATGTAGTTAACCTCTGGAAGATCTTAGGATTGTTTCAGCAGGGTGGCCTGTAATAAGCCCCATCATATTATTTACTTCTAAGGACAGTCTTTGTCTGCTGCTGTAGTGTGGATTTCTCACAGAGCCAGACTGTAATGTTTTTAGTGGCATTAGGTGTATTGCTTCACAGGCAGCCCTAACTGCAGAGTCTTGAATGCATACTCTGGATCTCTTGGTACCTGAATCAGGATCTGATATTGAATGGCTTCAAATATTTTCAGCTTCCTTCCAGAAATAATGCAAAGGGTGCCTACAGCTTCTCCCACCCTCACCCATCCCACATCTGTTAAATTTAGTCTTAAACTGTATTCACAGATGCCCAGGAATGACAAGGTTCACAATGTGAAGCTGATTGCAGAGCCACTCTGGATTGAATAGTTAATGGCTTTCTGTAGCAAGTCTGCCCTAGTTTTAGAGCAGACAGACAAGCTGCTGCTTTATTGCAGGTAGTAGTTTTGATAAATAGTATTTATCAAAGAGCTTAAGTTAGAAGTTCTGACCTAGATACTAGTATCAAAACTTTTTAGAACTTTTTTTATGGCATGTTGCTTAATTTATGGCCTGAATTTGGAGACTGAATCTCAGTACCCTCTCAAAGGCAACTAAGGTTTCACCCTCTCAGGTGACAGATTAAACTTTGCAGATGTTAAGCAGTATGTTCAAGCTTACCCATTCAGGTCTTCACTGTGGTCTTTTAAGCAGCAGGGCCAAGGAAACAAACCAACCAACCCACCAAACCACCACTAACTTATAAACAAAGCCATTCCAGAAATAAGTAGAGATAAATTCTGCTTTTTCTTTCCTTCCTCTCCACTCCCCAGATTCTCTTATTGTCTTTCCATCTCCTAGCCTAAGGCAATCTTACAATCATTTGTTACAGATATTTTTCGTTTTTAACTTGGAGCCTGGTGATAAACGTTTTTTGGTTGCTTTCCAACTAATTTATAAAACTTTGTTGCAGTGAAAATAAGCAACTTCAATCGTGCGAAGCCAAGACCTGACATAATTGAAGAAGAAAAGATGTATGCCTACCCTAGTCACATTACCTCAGAAATTGGATTCAGGTAAGATTTTCTGTATTAAACTTGTGCTGTGTTCAGCCATGGTATACAGGTAACACTGACTAATATAATTGTACAACTTTCTGTAGACTTACATATAATGTTAGATCTGTCAACCAAAGCAGAGATGGGAATAATAGTTCTGAAAGAAACTATATGCTTAAGGCTGCCATTTTACATGCACAGATGAGAAGCAGCACAGTCTTGTACTTTCTACACAGTAATGGCAATTTGTTGTGATACAGAAATCCTCAAACATGAGGACAGAATTTATTTGACCATTTACGGCTGGTTGCGTGAATCTTTAATGTGCTATAAATAACTGTGCTGAATCTGGTTTAGTTGACTTTATATGGGAGTTTGAGGAAAGATACTGGTGTCTTATACTGTTACTTAAAGTATGCCTACAGAAGCCTAGCTGCTTCAACCAGTTCTTTCAGGGAAGGAAATATGTTGTGGGCAGTTCATAGATGAAGAAGAAGAAAACTTTGCATCTTTGTTCTGTGCCAGCAGTTGGATATGAGATTCCAGCAAGCGATTTGGAATATATTTCCAGTTTGGGAAGGAATTTAAAGGTGGGTGGGGCACTTAAGAGGTAAGGAAGTTCTCAGTGAGACAGAGAAGCTATCCAACATTAACCTCACAAGCACTGAGACTCACTGATTGTTTGCCCTTTGTGTACCTTCTGACTGCTTGAACATCTTCCAGTTGCTGAAATGAGTCTGGTATGACTTAACAAAAACCAATCATCAAAACTAACTTGGATTTCCATATAAGAATTTATTTAGGAATTTTCTAATACAGCATTACTTGCTTCTCTATGTGAGTCTTAGTAAAAAGTTGAAGTGCGGAGATGACTAATACTTTGGCACTTCCCCTAGTGTCACAAATGCAGCATGCACATGCTTTTATGGAACTTGTAAGTAGATATCCAGGATACAGGAAGGATTTAGAGTTGTCTTGACTTTTGATACAATGTCTGATTTCCATCTTGATAGGAACACCATGGTGAATGCATGGTGGACCTCATTCCTTTCTCATTCAGCTTCTCCCCTGAGAAATTCTCAAGTGCCCAGGGAATGAGTCTGCAACAATGACCAGCTGAGGAAAAGACTCTGATTATTTTTGATTAAAGAGTGCGAACTTCCTGTGAGAACTGATTGCAAAACAGTTATTTTAATTCAACTCTATACAACTCTGACTCTCTTTCCCTTGAGAGTTAAGGTCTATTGAAAAGTGAATCCTGTCAGCCCTTCAGTTGACCCTGGTGATAAGAATGTTTTTTGAATATTATGACCTCTACAACCTAAGCTACTCATCAGGACCTCTTCTGGTGCTTTAAGTTGGTAGTACAGATTACTCGTTACAGTTGCAAGCTTTCTGTCTACAAAACTCATTTTCTTTATCTTTTTCAGTTTAACTACAGTAGGTTTTTAATTGGATTTAAGCTTTTTTTCCACTCTAGCTATCCTCCTCAGCACTTTCTAAGAACTATGAAAAGGGCAAAATCCTGTGTCGTGGTTTAACCCCAGCCAGCAACTAAGCACCACGCAGCTGCTCACTCACTCCCCCCCATCCAGTGGGATGGGGGAGAAAATCGGGAAAAGAAGTAAAACTCCTGGGTTGAGACAAGAACGATTTGATAGAACAGAAAAGAAGAGACTAATAATGATAATGATAACACTAATAAAATGACAACAGTAGTAATAAAAGGATTGGAATGTACAAATGATGCGCAGGGCAATTGCTCCCCCCCCGCCGACCGGCCCCCAGCTAGTCCCCGAGCGGCGATTCCCTGCCCCCCCCCCTTCCCAGTTCCTAAACTAGATGGGATGTCACATGGTATGGAATACACCATTGGCCAGTTTGGGTCAGGTGCCCTGGCTGGGCATGAGAAGCTGAAAAATCCTTGACTATAGTCTAAACACTACTGAGCAACAACTGAAAACATCAGTGTTATCAACATTCTTCACATACTGAACTCAAACCATAGCACTGTACCAGCTACTAGGAAGACAGTTAACTCTATCCCAGCTGAAACCAGGACATCCTGCAAGGCTGAGGAGCAACTTTCTAAGCTCCAAAATGCTCGTGCATGTACTAAGAGGGCAGATTCCCGAGTCAGCTAGGAGAAAATAATGTGTAAGGGAAGACTGGAATATGCTCAGGCATCAGTACTTGTTCATGCTGTATTCTTAAAAGGCCTAATTATAGATTTGACAAAATTCTGTACTTTTTACAGATTTTTCTCAATTAACTCAGCTTTACTTAATGCTGCAGTGTTACTATCCTAGTTAAAATGAGGGATGTCTGAAAGCTGGAGATACTTTAAGTGGGAGGTTAGCTGTACATGAGGTTGTAGACCTGAAATAGCACAACTGGTGCTGATCCTGTTATGGTATTGTGACAGATAATATCACTGTATATAGTAGTATATCATCTATGCTATGGCAGGTTAATCAAGAAATTTCTGTCTTAAACAGCTTATGATCCCCACAGCTGAATAAAAATACTATGCCTGCTTAAAACAAGCTTCCTAATGTATTTGGAAAATGTGCCATGGATTTCTTAGTATAATTCTAGCATCTTGTCTGGCTCACTAACTTTTAAGTTTGTTAAATAGTTAGAACCCTCATACTACTACAACTTTCCTGTAAGTGGCTAGCAGGAAATACATTACTCGATTATGTATACATGGCATGAAGTTTAGCCAAACTTTTTTCTCTTCCTGCCTTCTCATGTAAAATGAATGTTAAACATAAAGGTGTTGTAGATTGCCTCCTCCCTCAAAAGTTAGTTGAGATCAACAAAAGTAAAACTCAAGGAAGCAACTTGTCAGAGCTAATTAACAAATACTTAAACATTTCATATGTTAGAAAGCTGCTGTCACTTACTGAAACCCATACTCACTTTTGTTATTTCAAGGGAAACTTCAAGTTTAGAAGAGATAGTTGAGAAGCAAGGAGATGTAATAGAATATCTTCAGCGACACAATGCACTGCTCAGCAAGAGACTATTGGCAGTAACATCTCAGCAAATCAAAACTTAACAGCGTTTGGAAAACTGCTGCTGGAGCTCTGGAGGGAACATGAGGTAATGTAGTATCCAGACTGATTTGTACAGATGACTTCTTCAATCGTCTTTCACATTTTGAAATAGAAATTAAGCTGGAAGGATAAGCTCTGCATGCACTATAAACCTGTTACAACTGGACACTGGCTCTCTTCAAATCATCAGTTCTGAAAAAAAGTTCTGGAGGTTCAAGGATTTTTAATTCCTAATAGGGTAAAGTAGGACCTGAGGTAATGGTTTCAGCTTCATTCAGTTGTCGCTATTATTTTGTACTGCTGTAACCTTTGAGCTTCAAACTACTAAAGTATTCTGTATTTCTAGAAAACAAATTTGTATTCTAGAAAAAACTTGACTTTGCAAAGGATGCCTTTTCAGTTTCTGGTGCTGTAGCTGAGACTAGATGTGTTCTGTCACTGAGTCCCATTACTTCCAATGTTAGAGGTGGTGTACTTCAATAATCCTGTACAAAGTACATACTTGCTTTCTAGATCAGTCTCCTTTTCTCCTTTGTCAAGAAAAGGAGTGAAACTGTTGCCTGTGCCAGGGGGGAAATTCAGCATCCAATTTAGGATTTAAAAAAAAAAAAAAGCGGTGGGTGCCCTAGAAATGCAAATATTACATGTAAGTGTGTGGTATAAAACATGTCATGATAAGCAATTTGAGCAGTTGTTCAGAATTCCGGCTTTAAAACCTGTAAGAAGAGGCATCTTAAGGGCTGATGACTTTCCTATTACTAGGAGCCTGTCAGCTAATAATCAACAAGATTCCTGCTCTGCTGACTGAACTAACTTAATACAAAAAGTTTTTTCTTTGACCTAGTAACTAACTTGTGTTGAATGGGTTTAAAGATCCTGTTAAAGATGCATCAGTTACATGCATCCTTGCTCGTGACTTACAAAAAAAGTCAGCGTCTTGATTCAAAAGCTAAAATGGTGTATGTGGGGAGGTAAAAAGCAGCAGAAGACAGAAAGGACTTCTAGAAGTTGGAGAAACAAGAATTTTTGGTTCCATTTCATGGATTTATTGGGAAGGCTGGTGAAAGAACCATTCTGTTCTGGGTACTATCTTGTCTACCAATGTAGACCAAGAATTATTTTAGAAGCTGATACCTCTGTGGGGACAGGGTAATCACTAGTCTAAACTGGGAAGAAGGCTCTCATGAGGAGTGGTCTTGTAGCTGAGTATAAGAAAAACAAAAGAAAATTAATCCATCCTACTTTGGTTCTAGGGCACAACTTTAGAAATAACTAAACTGTTTAGGGTGCAACAAACATGGGGATGGTCTCATTTAACAGAAAACAATAAATATTGGAGGTCTTGCTGCTATCCAACACTATACTGTTCTCCTTAAGTGTTGTTTCTTGAAAATGCAGCCAGGATTTTATAATATACATGTAAGGAATAGAAATGTTTTTGTTTTTAGAACTCAGGTTTTGATGTGATTGGGTATATCAATTTATATAATTTCTATGAAAAGCAGTAAAATGTGACTGTGAAGTTCATGCACAATAAATGCAACTAAGGAGAAGTGTGAATTTTGTCATTTCTAAGCTTGCATTATAGCTGGTGAAGAGTGTTCCAAGGGGCAATCTGTGCAGATTTTCTGTTATGCTGAAGTTCTCACAGCACAGTTTTGGTGCTTAAAACTTGCCAAAAACTGTTTTGACAAGGATAGCTGTGCACTTTAAGTTTTATTCTTTTCTGGGTGATGTTTTTCCATTGCACTTCAGACTTTCCCTGCTACTCCTGTTTCTCTCCAACATGGAGGAACAGGCTGCATAGTGTAGCAGAACAACTTTACTGTCTCTTGAAGGCATTGCTCATACCCTCCTCTTCTTCATGACTGCTCAAGGTAAAACTTGGCTTAACCAGCAGTTTTTGCTTTCTGTGGAACATGGCAGCTGGAGAGCAAAGTGCGGGTTGGTTGGTGTGTGTGAGCATGCACATCTCTTGCCCTTTGCAATTCATGGCTCTTCGTAAGTACACAAATGATTAACACCTTGCAACACCCCCCCCCCCCCCCTTTTTGTATCTTTATCATACCCTCGCTGTATCTTGTTTTCGTAGTATCTTAAGCTTTTTTGGGGGGGAGAGGCGCTTCACACTTGTACATGCTCCACCTAGGAGCTAGCTCTCTTTCCTACTCGCCCTCCACACGTTCTACCCTCCGGCCGCGGTCGGGCTACGAAGAACGGCCGCCTAGGAGCCGCCGGAGCGCGGCTGCCGACCCGCCCGGCTGTGACGCCACGCCCTCGTTGTGATGTCACGGCGGCGCGGCGCGGCATGCCGGGTGTTGTAGGCCC
>NW_010972576.1:1284226-1292519 GCF_000737465.1 Haliaeetus leucocephalus
CGGCCCTTCCCCGGACCGAGCGGGTCGGTCTGCAGCGGGGGGGCTGCGTCTGCGAGCCGGTGCTCGAAGGGCGACGTGGAGGGGGCGAATGGCGGCCGGCGTGCGGGCGAGAGAAAGCTCAGCAAGTGTCGCAGCCTTTCTCGGGCACGGGGTGGCAACCTGCCGATAGGTGAGCGGCTGAAGAGAATGGGTGATGCTCGTTACGTAACTACAGTGCTGAAATGCATCCATATTTGCAGGTCCACGGGCTCAACTTGGTAAGAGCTAGTGGACTGCAACCGGGACAGCAAGAAGGTAATGGAAAAGGAATGTTTCCTCACGCATGTTGCAACTGTACATTAAAAAAAAAGAAAAAAGTAAAAATAACACATTCTGGTTTATGTTGGGTTTTATTATTATTCAGCTTGTACCCCAATAGCTTTTTGTTTCTATAGAAAAACAATGTCTGTGTTTTTCAGGTTTGGGAAAACAAGTATGTCAGAACACCTAAGAAACAGAAGATTCAGGGTTGCCCAAAAAGTGTTCACATTGTGGGATTTTTAGTAATTTCTAGATGAAACGCCAGAACGTGCTAAATATTTTGTGCACATGAAAGAAAAGACATTGTGGTGATCTCTTGTGAATGCGCATCCTATATGAGGGAAAAACCCTCAGCCGATACTTGTTTTGTCTTTCTGAATAGCTCATAGTGGAGGTTCTATATAAACACTTTAGCATTTCAGCTCACAAAGGAAATCACTGATTGTAAAAGATTTTAACAGGATTTTCATGCTTTAAGGTTCTACACAAATATGCAGTTAAGCAGGCTTGCCCCGCTGAAGGTCATTTTTAATCTAAAAAAAAATAAAAAAATTGTATCAAGGACCAAAGGCACTTGGGCAGACAACAATCTAACCTTGAGATAACTCAAGAGACTTGAAAAAGCATCCTCAGTGTTGGAATTAATTAGGCTTTTAGGCATTATTGCCCACTAAAGGCACAGGTGCTGTTGGAGTGTTTCCCACTTTGCACAAATATTTTGCAGCTGATTGCTAGCAAGATAGATAAAGACCATCACAGTAGTGAGAGATCAGTAAGCTAATTGTACTTGTCTGATGATAGTCAAATATTTGAAACTTATTTACTATACTAATGCTTCTGACTGATGTTGATAGAGATCTTATGTGGCTCTTAGCAAAATTTGGCTTTGCGTGTACAGACACTGAGATATTTATAGCACACGTATGTGGTGTAAGGGAAATATTTCCAGTCTTTATTCTTCCATAATTTCCTTTTTTCCATACTGGAAAGGGAAGAGGTGAATTGTTTATTATCCTTTGGGAACACACTAATCTGCTGTTTCTCACCACAGCCTTACATTTACCTCTCTTTCCTGTTGACCTGCTGATATGTAATTTTGTATTTCACTCTAAAATAGCCAGTACAATTTAAAAGATTTAATGAAACTGACTTTCAAATAAAATTTAAATTTTTCCCACATAACAACTATCTACAAGACAAGGAGTTAGTTTGAAGTTTCAGAAACTCACATTTTGCCTTTCAGAGTTTGAGGTCTGAATTGACCTTTGGATCAAGTCTTGATCGTTCGATTGCTTCCATGCAAACATCAATTCCTTTAAACTTACACTCATGCATGCACATGGGGAGTTCAGTCAATTCAGCTCTTGTAGCACTGTGTCCAAATACTTCAAGTTTATATATGTAATCGCACCTTTATCATGCAAAACTGTTTTTACCAGATGAACCTTATGTTGTGCAAATCAGATGAAAATGGGTAGTTTCAACAAAGTCAAAGGCAAGTCCAGCTCAGCTGAAAACAAGGTCCTCTGAAGTTAAATGTCAATGTAGTGTTGTGCTGTAGTAGCATCACTTGGATAATTCTACTGTGCAAGACATTTAGCCTGGAGAAGAGGCTCTGGGGTGACCTTACAGCAGCCTTCCAGTACCTAAAGGGAGCCTACAGGAAAGATGGAGAGGGACTCTTTAACAGGGAATGTAGTGACAGGACAAGGGGTTATGGTTTTAAGCTGAAAGAGGGTAGATTTAGATTAGATGTGAGGAAGAAGTTCTTCACTGCGAGGGTGGTGAGGCACTAGAACAGGTTGCCCAGAGAGGCTGTGGATGCCCCATCCCTGGAAGTGTTCAAGGCCAGGCTGGATGGGGCTTTGAGCAACCCGGTCTAGTGGAAGGTGTCCCTGCCTGTGGCAGGGGGGGTGGGACTACATGGGCTTTTAGGGGCCTTCCAACCCAAACCATTCTATGATCCTATGTAGCTCTTAGAAATTTATTTACAGTATGCAACCTTTAATGGGAAAAGTTACCACACATTTTAGCTTCTGCTATGCTTCAGACTACTTCTGAGCTTGGTTTTGTCCTGAAATAAGGCTATTTTCCTTGATTTGTGAGAACATTCAGATTTCAAGATTTAGCACTCTGAGATAATTAAAAATCTTGCTTATTCTTGGCATGAAAACAACACATAGCCTGGGTTCTGCTGTAATTCTAGCGTGGTATCATGATGTCATGTTACAGCATTCTATGATTACACCAGCCAGTAGTTTTAAACTAAGTTATTTCAGCATGGCTTTTGTCAGAATTTTGTATTTTTAGACAGCTAGAAAATGTCGGGAAAGTGTTTCCATGAATAACTACTATTTATTTGTGTCAGAAATTGAGTAAGAAAAATTTTTACGTGCTGATTCCATATGAATCCACAGGGAAACTAGACAAATTCTTTATTTTCATTAGATGCATTGCCTTTGACAGCTGAAGAATATAAATTTTGAAAAGCGTACAAAGTTTATTTAAAATGAGAAGCTATTTGAAGTGCATACTATCTTTTTACAAAATATACAATCAACCAGCTAGTTGATAAAACATTTCTATCAAAGATCACAATGCCCTTTTCAAGGAAGATTTTATGGTATCAGCATGTCTAAAAAGAATAGACATTTACAATAATTTTGTAGACGGACGACAGGCTTCCTAGGACACTTTGGCATTTGTTGTTTTATTTATTCTTACATCTGTAAAAGAACATGCATATATAGCTCTCTCATAGATACATTATGTTTTTATGAAAGTTAATTGAATAATTATGGTTATATAAAATATCCAGTGCCACACTAAATCTATATACTCATTTGTAAGACTTAATTGCTGAATAGTTACTCTTCACCTTCCTTGCTTTCCCATAGTCTTTACCTGTACTTCTAAACAGAGATAGCCATGGATACATACTTACTAGAAAGTTGTCTTGCAACTATGTGTTGCAAGACAAAATTCTAATACTGGATTTAAACCATGACACTGCTGTTCTTCACTCATCTTTATACAATTTACAAAAAAATGTTGACTTTTCAAGTCTAGTGCAATGACTTAAAAATCTGGTATGACTTATTTTCAGGTTGGTTTTAGTTCTGCTAATGAAAGGGCTACCATGTTTTCCTTTATATGTAGGTTTGTAATTTCTGCTGATATAAAAAGGAGATGTGAAATGTGTATTTTTAAAAACAAAACGTAAGATAAAAGCTCAATGTATTCTTGACCTCCGGTGCTGAAAAGAACAGCCTGTTTTCTGTTTGAAGTTCTCATTCATTGTAGTGCCGTGTTCCAAATATCCCATTCACTTAAATTACAGGAATAGAGTACTACGTAACACTGGCGTTGACAAAACAAAGGTTTCTTTTCAATGGTCTATTTTTATGCTCCATTTAGAATACTGTAGTGGGTATTTTAGGAAAGCTACTATTAAGCAAATAGTTCTATAGTACCAAATTTCCAAGTATGTTTTAGCTGTCTGGTTTGGCAGCCCAGCTTAAGAAAACAAATGATAGACTTTGCAGTAACAGCTAATTAGACAGGAGGATGGGCTTGACCTTAAGGCCTGACTTGAGAGATTCAAGTTATCAGTTTTGCATGACCCTTAGCTAATCTCTTATCTCTGTGTGCTTCAATTCTCTATCTATAGAACCAGGGATAATACTCTCTTTGCCTTCTTATATTGTAAACTCTTACTGGGCTTACTATACATGAAGCCAGTAGGACCACTAGTGTGGTGCTGACTTTGGTACTATTACAGTAATACATTCTATGTTGTTATTAAGGTTATTCCGCAAAGATGTAATGTTAGGTATTACAACATGTATGTATATATTATTAATATATGAAAGTATAAACAAAAAAAAGGACTTTCACAGTTCTGTTCTGGAGTCTGACATTATTTCACACTAAATACCGCCCTAGGCAGCCTGAATTGAGCAGTCAACAGCACATCCAGTTTCTCTCAGTCTGAACAGTACAGACCATTAAGAGTCCCCTTGGGCAGATCCTTCTTAATGTCACTGGAAATCCATCTCATGTACCCGATGTTTGATTTGGTCTTTAACTTTCACTAGGCATTATGAGAGCCCAAGAATTTATACGAAATGTCTCAGCCAGGTAAGTTTCTCATGTACATCCTCCCCTCACCGCCCTCTGTTTCTTGCCCCCGTCTCCTAGGGTGTGAGCCAGGGGCCTTTGTTCCAGGTCTTGCCAAATGTGACAGACAGGACTGCTGAAGACGGGACTGCGGTGCGGTGGCTCTATCAGGACAGCTGTTGACGATCTAGACTTCTGAGTAACTTCTCTGTTGGTTTAATTGTTGCTCCTTTAAAACACTGAAAAGCCCATTATGAAATTGCTGGGGAAAAAATAGGAGAGAAATAACCATTAATGAGAGATTCAGTAGTTTAATTTCTCATACAAAATAGAATACATTATTTACGAAATGCATGGTTGAAATTTGGGGTAAAGTTTCTTAATTTGGAAATTTCAGCTAAAAAAGGTTAAGAAAAAAACAATCAGAAAGCCAAAAGCAAGAAGGCTTCTAATGTAAGATTTTCTTCCCTTTTTTTTTTTGTCCCATGTTTTGCCTACACAACTGATGAAAAATCAGGTTCAATCCTCTCGTCATTTCAAATGTTGTTGCAAAAAAGAAGAGGCTGCTATGCTCATCCCAGTTTCCAACCACCTGTTGAAATGCAGGCTTAGGTGTTCATCCTGTTTGCATCTGCAAATAGCTTTATCCATATGTACAACTCCATTGAGATCAATAAGATTACTCATGTGAGTCAAGTTACCCAGGCATGTAAATATTTGCTGAATTAGGACTAAAACTGGAAGGGAATGTAAATGTAGATGGTAAATCCTACTTAAGATAAAGGAGCTGAGCACCCACAATGATGACTGGAGTCAAGAGAGTTAGTTCAGGTGCCTGTCACCCCTTACTCCCCAGTCATGCTTTACAGATTTCTAAACAGCTTCATAAAGCAGAATTAACTTTAGCTAAATGTCTACAAAATGTATTACGAATTAATAAGTACACTATTTTGCTTTGTCATTGACTTTTGTTACAAGAAATCGGGTCCCCACAGAAAGGAGGTGACACTGAAAATACCTTTTATCTTGATATTCTGTAGGGAAAATAATTCCAGTCTAAGTGCCCATGTATTGTGCAGCTACTGCAGTCTCAAGCAAAATGCATTGCATACTGTTTCAGAGCACATCAGAGAAAAAGTAGATGCTTTCTGCACAGCCAGTCTCCAGATTATGGATACTGAACTGGAGGAGGGGGGGTTAAATTTACTTTCCTTAGGAACTGAAGCAGGCCATTCAGAATCGATCCAAGCAGTCTCTGGGCCTAAATTCCACTGTCCCTGTCATTCAGTGAATTGATCTGATTGCTTATCTTTTTAGGTCGATGTTTTTAATGTGTCTCTTCTTGAAAGGAAAGGCAGTGAGGAGACATGGCATTCAGTAGTAAAGCATCCTTCTGGCACGTCCCTCTTTCTACTTGCAGCTCAATTCTGCCACTCAGTATGCAGCCCATCTGAGATTAAACTTAAGATATGGTAATCTTTTTTCAGCCTCACAAACTCACCAGTTTACCATCCCATATGCACATTCCACGTGTTTATAGGCCAGCACTATAGAGCGGAATGGCACCTTTCTGCAGGGCTGTTTTGGGAGCGGTGTAGGCTCTTTTCACCAAGGCAGTTTGCGCACCGACAAGATTCTTGGTATAGGGTTGTTAAAAAGTTTGACTTTGGTCTCCTTTTCGCTGTTAACCGCTTGGTAAATCGAAACATCTTGGGTCCGCAGAGTGCAGGTTGTGCCATCATTTAGTTATGACGCCGTCACGGCTGGGGCTACCACATTATTTTAACATATAATGAGTTTAGAAGATGCAAAGCTACTGACTGCATGTTTTATTCATTCTTAAATTGCAAGAGCGCCTCGGTTTCCTTTTGATGCCTACCCCGTTTGCATATGCTACCTGCGAGCTTCTGCAGTCACTTAGTATTCGAATGTATATGCCCTCCCTCATCAGCTATAAAGCATTAACGCTTTGCACTTGCATAGCCTTTCATCCGAGGAGCTCAAAGTCTTTTGCTGACACTGATTAAGAATTCCAGTCCCCTTTGAAGTGGGTAAATGCCACTACCTTCACGTTACGGGCGGGCAGAGCGAGGTGCCTTTGCCCTGCATGCCCCACGAAAGAAGCGCCAGTGCTGGAAGTCCCGGAGCATCCCCGTCCCCCCCGCGCTTGGCGCGCCATTTACGCGCCTCACACCCCTTGCCCCGCACCTTCGCCAACAGCCTTACCCCTTCGCGGGGCTGCAGTTCGCCCGAGCGAGCAGACTCGGTCATCTCCCGCTCCGCCTCGGCGAAGGCGTTTGCGGGGGGGAGCGGCGGCAAGCGAGACCCGCGCCCCGGGCGGAGCGGGGCGGTCCGCCGGCCAGCCCGGGGGAAGCGGCGGCCCCGCGCCTGCCCGGAGCCCTGTATGTCAAAGCAAACCGACGGAGACGAGACGAGATCCCGCCCGTGGTTTGGTTTGCTTCGTCGAAGGCCTCTCAAACCGTCCCGAAACGCAGGTGTGAAGCGGGGAACGCGCTGCAGCGCGGAGAGCGCGGCCGCTGCGCCCGCCCGGCGTCGTTGGGCCAGCCGCGGGGCTGCTTACCTCGCCCGGGCTCCGCCGGGGGCTCAGGGGAAGGGCACCCGGGAGTGAAGCGGCATGCAGCGCCGGTGGGAGCAGCCGTGCCGGTGGAGCTTCCTGCGCAGGGCCAGGTTGGCTGCGGAGAGAAGGAGGGAGGCAGGCGAGGAGGGAGCTGAGCTCGCCGGCAGCGTGCCCCGCTAGTCGCGGCGCGGGGGCGAGCGCTCCGCTCCTGCCCTGCCCTGCCCTGCCCGGGACGGCCGCCGGTGCTCCCCGGCAGCAGGTTTGCGAGAGCCGCCTCCCCTGCGTCCCAATTTCTATTCCTGCCCGCCCCCCCGGCAAAGCTGCCAGGCTCCCGAGGCTCCGGGTGCACCGTCTCCCGCCGCCGCTCTAAGCCGAGGGGCAGCGCGCAGATCGGGGCGGCGAAACGCGTGGCCGCGGCAGCCGGGCAGCTGCAAACTCGCCCCGGAGGGCAGAAAACCGCGTGTTGGATGCGGTTAGAGAAACACCCCGGGGGTGCCCGCGGCGAGGCACGACCCCCACCCGCCACCCGGGCTCCCCCTCCCCGGGCACACGCGGCCACGCCGAGGCATCGCTTACCTGGCCTCTGTCCGTCGGCGGGGAGGAGGCTCGCCAGGACGAAAACCACGATACAAAGGAGCAGCTGGAGTCTCATGTCTGCGGGCAGCGTAGATGCCCGTTCTGAGGGAGGGAGGGGGGTATGTCTACAGGCGAAAAAGCGTATAGAGTAGCCGCCCGCGTGGCTGTAAGAGGCCGGCGGCGCGGCTCACGTGCCGGAGAGGGGCTGGGGGGGGGGGAGCCGCCAGCGCCGTTTTCCAGCAAGGTTAACGATCGGGCAGGGGCAAGGGTCCTGGTCTGCACTGCGGGCAGTGCCTCTCTCTCTCTTCCCTTCTCCCTTTCCTCACTCCTTTTTTTTTTTGTGTGTCACTCCCCCTTATTTTCCATAAGCAAACAATGCAGGCATGAAAAGTCCGTGTAAACAGTAGCTTCTGTCAATGCATTAGGGGCAAGGAGCCTCTTGGAACAATGCAGCGACTTCGCTTTAAATTCAAGCCAGGCAGGAAAAAAAATATGTAAAACAAGCCCCGATGTTCCCTCCCCCATTTGCAACTGTTTAAACTTTGCATTGCCCATATTGGTCCCACATGCAGAAAGCAATGGCAGTGGCAGGAAGTGTGTGTGTGTGTGTGGGGGTGTCTGTGTGTGTCCCCCCTCCCCGCCTTTGTCCCTTCTAAAAAGCGGGGGCTGGGAAGGGTCCCGTCCCCCCCCCCCCCCCCCCCCCACCCCCGCCCCCGCCGC
>NW_010972576.1:1292529-1412811 GCF_000737465.1 Haliaeetus leucocephalus
GTCCCCCCCCCCCCCCCCCCCCCCCAAGCACAGCGCTCCAAGCGTCCCAACTGCTTTCTCTCTTCTCCAAACTAGCTGTGAAGCTGTGGCTATTCAAAGTGAAACTGGTACCAGTTAAGGCTAATGGTTGGCTTTTGTACCGTCAAGTACAAAAGGATCAGAATATTCTGGAATTAATTTGCGAGATTTTTTTCTTTTTTTACCATGTCGGGTAAAATAGAAGTAGCGCACGCTGTATCTGTTACAACAGTGCCAGTGTGGGGAAAGCAGTTTTGGACGGGACGTTACGTTTGCATAACCCACCTGTCCATTGCATTATATTTGTACTAGATTATGGTGAGAGCTCGCTTTAACAAACCGGGCTGAAAATAGCTGGTGTGCTCACAGTGCAGATATGCAAGCCTGAAGAGAAGAAGGACAAACCCTGCGAAAGGTGTTAGCAGCAGAGATGGTTTTGAAATCCAGTGAATTACCGGCATCAGTTAAAATTCGACTGGTCCTTTTCTTATTTTCAACCTGCTGATTTCTTGGGATGGAATAGCACCTAGTGAGATGGAAAATGAAAATTCGTCCCTTGTTGGAAGAAATTTGTGTTCTGAAATATGCAAGAAAGAGTACATTTCTGTATAGATTAAATACTACTATTATTAATAGATGAGTATTATCGAAAGTTATCTAAAGTTGTTCTTTGCCTAATTCCCTAAAGAGTGGGATATATATTTTTTTTTTTTAATTCAGTTGCTCCTGTATTTTTTTTTCCCCTGCTGTGGGTTTTCCTATTTTCTTTAAAAGCCTGTTTAACTCGATAGTGCATGCCAGTCCTTTCCTCATAGGGTTATACATCATTACTGGGTTACTTGATTTGTCTGGGTAAAGTATGGCTGTATGAATTAAAAGACAACTTGCAGCTAAAATACATGGTGGAAATAGTTATTAAATGTTATTTTAAAATGATGTCGAGACTGCTGAGGAAGGTGTCTCAGACAAAACAGTCACAAAAGAAATCCTCTGCTGGTTGGTCACATTGGACTGTCACAAACAGCACACGCTTCCCAGTGTTCATCTGTACAGGTTGGTGGTCATTACATTTTCTCTGTACGATCTCTGGCCTTTGAACTAGACTTCTGTTTAATATTGGTGCTACTAGCTCAGCTGAAATCAGGGTCCCATGGTGCCAGTGACAGGATTGTCCTAAAGAGGGTATAATTTCAAATAGAAAGGTGATGGAGAAGGAGAGACGTGGTGTGGCCAGGCCACACAGCGAGTTTGTGACAGAATCAGGGTTACGTCCTCAAAATCCTAAATCTCACTCCGTCTCGGTCTCCGCTGGGACACCTTTAGGAATGTGTTCACTAGTTCACCGTGAATGAGAACACCCTGGCCACCTCGTTCATATAGCCCTGCAAAGGATGATGACTTTCATTCAGCAGTGAGCTATGTAAGGTTCAGACTCATAACCTTAAGGTGAAAAGGACTGTAGACTTCAAAGTGATAGGGACTCTGTAAATAGCTAGAAGGGCAGAAAGAATGCATAGACTATCGCCAGTCCCTCGGACTGTCTAGGCTTCTTCTGCGCCTGTATGTGGTGAAGTTTACGGACATTCTGAGGAGACATTAAATTTCAAGGGAACTGAGTAAGATACAATATTGAAGTGCAATATTTATCTTTTTTTTTTTTACCTTAGTTTACTATGAGCTGTTCATTCCACAGTGACTCTGTGTGAAAGTTTACAAAGGTTTATTTGACTAATAAAGTCCAAGTGACTGTAACATGAGCATCACAGATTTCTTGTAATTTTCATGTAAGCTACAGTAGTAATTCGATGATTGCCCACTGAATAAATTTCTAAAATGTATTACAATCCCACTCTAGAATTTATAGTTCTTTTGCAAGCAGCTTTCCTTCAGGTACTTACTTTCATGTGGCATACCACTACTTGAAATTAGGCAAAGAACAACTAGGCAGAAGGTAGTGAGGTAATAGTTCTGCCTTTTTCACAGTGTTTGGTGGTGGGGTTTGTGTTGTGTTTTTTTTAATTGTCTTAAGAGGAAAGGGAATGGAAAGTACATAGGAAAGCTGGAGGTCTGTAGATAATGCTTTATGAGCTAGAAGAATTAGTTCTCTGAATCAAAAGCTTCCCTTCTCTCTTATAATCTGAAAGGAACACGATACAGGGATGGATGATGATTTCAGCATTTATTACCTATATCATTGCTATTTTTCCAGTAGGCACTCTGTTCCCTACCTCCCTCTTGATAGGATCAAATAGTCAAATTATCAGTTTACTTCCAGAAAGTGAAAAAAAATCATTAGCACATCACAGAAATAATCTCAAAAGTAACAACAAGAAAAATTTAGGACTGCCTTTCCTGGATATCAAACATTAACTGCAAGTAACACACATGGCATTGTCTTTTGCTTGACACATTTCAGTAAGTCATATTCAGTACTGTATCACTTCACTGGATATAAATTGTTCTGCATGACGTTTTCAGTACAGAGTGACTGCTGGGGAAAAAATAATGTGACATCATTGTGCCATTGGGAGAAATAAGGGAAAAGTGACTGAGGGAATATCAAATTATTTTGTCACATAATAGAAAAATATAAAATCTTTTGATAATTTAAATGAGAGAGCAAGTGATTGGAAGCACAAAAGATAAAATAATGGGTAGAGGCAGTAAAATTCATAGTAATAAGAAGTACAATAAGCAGAGCTGGATGCTAACAACAGGAGAGAAAGATAATTGGGCACTTCCTAGTAAGGAGTATGGGATTAATTAGCATTAGCTGCTAATTAATTAATTAAGGGAGCTGCTAGTCAGAAATTGAATCCTACCTTTCCTTTGAAGGCCAGGATGTAACTATAAAATCTAGTGTTTATCGTTAATCTTTGAGAACAGCTTTCAAATGCTATCACTATAAAATGTTAAATGAAGCTTCTCAAGTACAGGAATTAATTGTTATATATGGCAATGCTGGTTTCAGTCTCTGTATCTCAGATACCCCCTTGGATAATATCTCTTCCTCTCCTAGAGATCCATAAAAATACATTGATCATTGTGCATCTCTACTGTGCTATGAGCAGACATGCTGAGTGCTCAGCAGAGTGATAGTAACAGTGAAAATTCTTGTTTATTTTGACTTCGAAGTGTCAGATAAGATATAATATCAGAGTTTCTAATCAGATTTTCTAACTTTATGTTCCCCAAATTCATCCATCCTGCCGATCTGGAGGAATTATTTCACTAACCAGACAAGATCAGGGATAAAAACTTTTACTTCAAAAAAATTTGGTGAAGCAAATAATCAAGTCCAATGGCAAATGTCATCAGGAAAAGCTTTAGGCTTTTCCTAGTTCCTTTCTATTACATTGCAAGATGGTATATGAGCTGTACAGCAAATGAAAGAAAAAAATGCAAAAAAATTATGTGAGTTGCTGCTTGAGGGGAAAAAGTTGGCAAAGAAATGCTCAAAGGGATAAATTCTGAAATGTTGTTTAGGCGTCTGTGATGCATTTTTTTTTCACCACAAATTTCACTGGGATTATTATCTCATGGTTTTATTGCGTCTATGCACCAGCCACAAATATAAAGGATGGTTATTCTTCAGCCTGGAGTACAGCATCAGAAGCCAAATACAATGTTTGCCTTCTTCATTGACTATAATCATGAAGACTACTTTTTCTAGACAAAAGTCATTAGCTTGAAAATTATGATTTCAGGAGAAAATGATGGACTTTCTGTCATTATTTTAATCTGTGCTTGGAAATGAAAACCTACTGAGAAACTAATACCCATTCTTCCTCTTTTGCATTTTATGCTTTTTTTCTGGAGAAAAAAAATAAATAAATCTACTTCCCTGCCTGTTTGTGCTCAGCTGCCTTTCCTGCCTTGAGGGTGACAATGCTCCGGAAGAAGATGGTGATCATCAGGCAGAGGAATGCACACCAGTAACCTGACACTGGAGACAGATGTGCTCGAGGAAAGGAAATGGGGGACGGCTCAGGCTGGGCTAAATCTTGTATAATTTTGGCTTTTTTTTTTTTCTCTATTTGAGAGATTTTCCATGTGTGTTGCAGAGATGCACAAGCTAGAAAGTACATTTTCTTTAATTTTAAACTGGGAAGAAAGTTTGCTGCATCCATGACAGCATCTCCAGTACAAGTATTCTTACTGCAGTACAAGTCACAGTTACAATTATTATTCTAATAATAAAAAGGAAAAACATTCCTTGGTAGACTTCAGTCAGTCTTACTTCTGTAACCCTACAATCTGTAGGGTTGATTTCAGTTAATACAATGAAAGTAATACCAGCCACACACCTGAATAATCATAAAGTCCCTCCTAGAGCAATGATGATTTCATCAGTTACCTATGGAACTGTATTGATGGATTTTCCTTTTTACTTAAGGAAAAAGCATTTACATGGCCTTGAAGTTGTGCTTATTTTTCAGTTGCTTTCCATCCCTAACAAGTAAATTTGATTCTAAGATTCATCTAGGAAATATATATAAATATTTTTTTTTAATAGGAAAACAAAGAGGCGAACTCTGGAGCAGCAGTGCCTGTCATCCCCCCCCCAGCGCGACCACATGTTCCATTTCAGGCAGCCCATTTGGGGTCAGATTCTTCTCTGGCACCGGTCGTAATTTCAGAGCTTTTTTAATTTGAAGAGACATTTATGTTTTCTTGAATTAATGATGTTCAAGGAAAAAAACCACAATGCTTGCAAAACACAAGGTTCTAGAATTAATTTTTATTTGCCAGTTAACTTTCAAATATGTAACTGCCTTACATATCTAAACCCTTCATGCCCTAGGTTTCATGTAAATAAGGCAAACAGGGTTACCTTTCTGCTACAGCTTCTAACATACACACTTAGGAAAGAGAGGTGCTTACTGCAGTATTTAATGTGCACGTTACTATTTGTACTTGCTATGGAAAGTTCAGTAAAGAAACACAGATATATTTTTGTTCTAAACTCTTAAGTTTTAGAGCTTCACACGCGGTTGGAAAATTATTGTTTTTATCTAAATCTATCCATTTAGTTGTACAAATTTCAGTAAGTTTTTCAGATAGAAAGATTTAATTTCCTGGAGATGATTTTCTACATAACTGATCTTCTGTTTTGGATCTGGGCAGCCACCAGCCACAGCAAAATTTTAATGCAGGAAGTCTAAGACGTGCTTGGCGAATTTCTGTAGAGATTGGATGAGTGATTACTTGAGAGAGAATTTCAAATGACCTCCCAGTTCTTTGCATATTTATACTTCTGACTTTGCACAGTAAATTTGGTTTGCAGTTTCAGTTGATTTTTTTCTGTGTTGCTTGCAGTTTATCATTAGGAATATGGTGTCACATGAAGCAGCTCTGTAGGAAGAGCGAGCTCAAGTTCCTATGAGGTCTAGTGTGATGTTTTAATATTCCAAGTAGTTGTCACCATTAATATTAACCCTCTGCAGGCCCAGTCACCAACTTGCAACAAGGTGGAATGTGCACTTTATGTATGGGTTTACCTATGAGGGTTTGGACCTTTCTAGTACAGTCCTTTGAACTTTGCCTACTGGGAAAAAGATTGCAGCTCTGCCTTGCTCTTCATCAATGGCTGGGTTGTGGTACTGCCTTTTCGTATGTTTCCTATCTGAATTATTTCTTTATCTGCTGTGGTCAGGAAGGTCAGCCTTTCTGTTGCCAACACAACTGGGGAGAGGTGCAAAGCAGAGAAGATATGTCTGATTTTTTCATTTTTCCAAACTTCTGGCGAGCTGAAAAGTAGGAATTGCAAGTTTGCATTCAAATAAAAGGTATCAACACATGGTAAAGAATGAAGGCAGGAAAGCCAAGCTTTTATTTAGGAAAATGGTGAATTTCTCACTGAATTCCTGCATTGTTTGTCCCTTGACTGCTGTGTGGGGAATGCCAATGTTTTCTGGTTGCATATTATATAGTTTTTTTTATTGAAAATTTTGCAGGGCTTACTCTTAGTTAGGGTAACAGCAGCCTTTGGTATTTTATTAGCTGTTCTAGATATTGTATACTTCTAACTAATAACAGATTTTCCAAGGGACAAGATTTACGTCATCGAGTTGTGAGACCTGTCTATGCCAGCATCTTTTTTTAATTACATACACTGGATAATTCAGTTACCGTGCAGTGGTAACAAAGTCTGCCACGCTGAAAAGATTGCTCTGAAGAAGCGGTCAGTGCTTTCACTGCTGCACTTGCTAGATGACTGCTCTGATCAATGCTTGCCATGGATCTTGTACAGTAATGATCTTACTATTTCTCCCACTGTTGAAGCTGCACTGATAGGAAAGGTGGGAAATTTTGAGGAAAAAAGCCTACTACAAGACAGAGCACTGTAAGCTGTCACCCCCTTCTAATCCCAGAAGGTGATTACTGGCTGTACAACACCTATAGCTATACCAAATAAGGTCCAGTAATTTTTTTTTTAATGGAAAAGGGTTATCTCTATCAATGGAAAGACCAAAGTCTAAATTAGCAGGGATTGTGTAGTGGAAATTTTTGCAATGCCTGACATTAGGTATAGGGTGCAGCGAAAGAATATCCTGTAGAAGCCGAAGCAGCTATGCAGCAGTTCAGCAATGTTTTGGGGGTTTATTTTGCTGGTTTTGAAAGGTGACGATGGTTTGCACTGGTTTTGCTTCTGCAATGTATATATGTATTATATAATAAGCATGTCTAATGCGAATAAAAGGCACAAAGCAAAGCTCAAAGTAAATTGAATTAATCTCAGTGTTCACCACAAGGATCCTTGCATTAAGCCCTCAAAGATCTTGAGACTCCAGGCTCATCAAAGTTTCATAATGGATACTGTACTCACTCGAAAATAGACGAATCCAGGAAACAAAACAGCAGCCAAAACCACCAACCCTCGGACAAAATACATGCTTCGTGGAAGAGAGGTCACATTAGGTTATGTGCATAATAACCTAATGTCAGGAAGTGCAGTTCATGAGGTGTGTTGCATCACAGCTTTAGAAACTCTCAGTTGAATTTGGCAGTCTTTTTATTTGCTTTTGAGGCTAGTAAATATTTTCAGCTTGCATGTTTCTACAAAATAGTAATAAAAATCTCCGTTACCAGGGACCCTGAGGAAATTTCCTTTTGGTGTGCGCTATTTTATAAAGCCTATTTTGCAAAAGGAGATGCAGTCCTTGCTGCTTTCAACTTATTCCTGATTGCAGTGCTTGAATCCTTTAAAAACACAAAGATAATGTTGTTACTGGTATGGAGGTGAAGATGCTAATGTAACAGATCTCCAAAATTTGATTCTTTTTGAAGAGTTCTTAGTTTAGGTAATAATTGCTTGTGTGTGGTTGTGTCCCCCAATCATAGACTGGCATATTTCTTTTTACAGAAGCATACTACAGGGTGAGGAATCCTATTTTCTGTTCAGTAACAACTTGCTTTTTATTAACGTGAGAAATTGGTGTGCGGTTACTCATTTGCAATAATACAGGGTAATAGAATTTGTTCCAAAATTATAACCTGATCTTGCAAAAATTTACACACTTAGTGAACTTTCATACATCAAATTAAGTTAAGAACAAAACTTTTCAAAACTGAGACAAGAGAGTCCTCACAATTTTTGGGCCAGTGTTACTAATATGCATACTCCGGACTTGAGTGATGGTATAGCTAGTACCACTTGCATTAGATTTCAGATTGGATATAATGAGATGTAGTGGGATGAATATATCCTAGAAAAGATGTTAGTTGACCACTTTAGGCTTTTGTCCTTCAAGCTGATACAAATATGTGTACAGGGTCAAGGAGTAATTAGCTATTTCCTTGAATTTCTTAACTATGTAAGTTTAAAGAATCTTTAGTTTATTTTAGCTTTGTGGACTGATACTGTGCAGCTTAAATTCAAGTTGTATTGCTCAGCTGTGATAGATTGTGTAAGACAATCATCTCATTTGTCTTCCGTGGTTATACATGTAGTGTTTTCTCACAAGAAATGAACTTGATTGAAATGCTGTTTCTAATGCTTATGAAACCAGCTATGTATTGTTTAAATGTTTTCAGGAATTGCTCTATGTTGAAAAGAGGTTGGAATTGAAAGTAATTGTGGAAGTACATCCCACTGAGGGTTGACTTTTGGTGTGCTTTTGAAAACTGGCCTTCACATTTGGATGCTATTGTGCATATGTATGCATACTAAAGCTACTTTTTGCCTTTTTTTTTTTTTTCTTCTCTCTTTAATGAGCTGCTAAGGTGAGTAGTGGGTAGCTAGCAGTGGGCTTACAGGATATACTTGAAGACAGTGTGATTTTGTAGCTTCGTAGTTGAATAAATTGGCTTAATGGTTTTCCAGCACGATACATACAGGATGGAAAAATCCCAGCATGAATGTCACAACTGAAGTATATATTGTGGTGTTGGTAGGTAGTAAAACACAGATATTTTTATTTCCACAGTGAGCAAATTAAATGCGGAAATCAGAAAACTTCCTCTGGCCAGTCCATAGCCCTTCCAAGTGCAGTAGGTGTGAGGTAGCTGTGCAGTGTCCTGGCTGCAGAGCTGCCTGGGGCTGCTTTAGCCCCTGTGTTAGTTTTAGGTTCAACTGTCTTTAAAAGCCTCCAGGGAGCTGTCGTGACAACAGGGGATTAATGGGATGCAGGAGTCCAGGCTTGTTTCTGTCAAGGAGGTTAGGCGGGCAGAGGCAACTATCAGTAGTTCTGACATTTCTGCGATGTGTGAGTCTGCAGCTATCTCAGAGGGGCTCAGCAACCCTTTCCTTCTCCCCCTTCCCCCCCCTCTGCTGTCCCAGTGCTACAAGGGCACCATAGCAAAGGTCCACTGAACATGAAATCACACAACATCATCTTTGCAAAGCTGTCTTGTCAAGAACTTTGAGCTTGGCTTCAATGTGACTGCAATTATTTGCAGTATTTTTGTTTCCCTTTTATAGCTTTTACAACGAAAGAAAGAAACCCCAAGCGTTTATGCATCTATCTCATGTTCTGGGTACAGATGGCACTCACAGACTTATTCCTTATCTACAGTAGATTTTGGTGACGTCCAACATTGAAAGCCTGGGGAGGACTCAGCACTCCTATCGCAGGTTTGGGCCCATGCAGTAGCAGAGGTTCAGATCTGCCAGTCCATGTCTTCACGGATGGAGTCTTGGAGGCACTGGGCTTTCTCTGCGTGCGCTGCACTACCCATGACACAGGCAAGTGCCTCTTGGCTTCTAGGCTGCTTGGAGAGAAGGTGGCCAGAGATGTGGGCCACCACTGTCCAGGCATTTCTTGCAGCCTGTTCCTAGATGTCTTTGCTCTCGGGAAGGGTCAGAATGGAGAATACCAGCTGGATGAATTGGTTTTGTGCCAGCAGTGTCTTGCTTCTGCTGTCTTTCCTGAAGAGCCCTTTGGTTTCCCATCTGTTGTATTGTGGTCGTGTAGTTTTCACAAGATGTGGAAAGGGTGCTGTGGCCTGAAGACTGGGAGCAACTCAGAACAGGTTACAAGCTCCACAGCTTGTTCTGGCAGACAGAAAATGTCCTGCAGACTGTAGTTTGGACAACTTGTGGATGATACTTCAACTGGAAATCCCAATGAATAATGAATTTATAGAATGAGCTTCAGAGGTGTTCGTCACAAGACTGTGTTATCACTGCAATGATTTACCCATACCAGGTTTAGATGTGCTAGTTCAGGTAACCATAGTGGTGTAATGGTGAAATAGCCATGCTCCTGAGTATTTGTTCACGTTCTCTGATGTGTTTACAACCTGTTCATAGGGCCATGCTGCCATGGTGACAGCGGCAGCCTTCCTGAGCTAACTGATTTAAGGCCATCGTTGAATTGGTACGCATTTCATCCTGATTAACCAACATTGAATGCTGTGTACTTAGAGAGCTAAATAAATTATATGAGGGATATCTATAATAATGTATTAATAAAAGTACATTCTACTTGAAGGTTAGCAGTTACAGCTTTAATTCTTTTCATCTATTGTCTGTCACTGGAATGTATCAGAATAAATAGACCATGATCTACTCTTGTATTGTAATTCATATGTTTCTCTATGCCAACAGCAGGGTTTCATGACTTTAAATACTTACAGTACTGGGCATATGAAAACTGTTTCCAAATTCAAACAGAAACTGACTGCAGTCATCTTTGGAAGGCACCAACAAACTTGCTATTCCTTGTCCTGTTTTTCAAAGGATTAATGTGTATTTACTAGGACCTTTTATTTGAATCTCAACAGCAACAAACTCAGCTTACTGTTTTATTGATAAAGAGAATACTGTGTAATTTTCTCAGTGCGTACCAGTAATAATTGAACTGTTAAAGTAATGTTTATACTGCAAAGATATTTTTTTCTCTTTGGTTTGTCCAAGAAGACCGAGAAGAACCCAAATAGAAGGTTGAGGTTTATTACACTCTAAATTAAGCTTAAATGACTTATAGTGTCATATTTATAGAATTGTGACTACACATTTTATATAAAATTTTTGTAGAGATTTTAAATAGAACTTAGTGATTTATAGCTAGCTGGTTGAAATAATACATTATTTTCAGGGTTTGTTGCAGTTGTTACACATTAACTAACAGTATGCTGACAGCTAAGTAAATGTTTGGCAACCGATCAGAAGCTCTAAATGAGGTTATAACATACAGAGAGGTCCTGAGCACTTACAATTCCTATGTGTCCAATGAATATTGTAGCTACTAAGCATCCTTCGCAGCTTGTAGGCTCTGATCCAACGGTGTGCTAGAGTGTATGTGTATATTTAAGCCAGTAAGTAGATCTGTCAGCTTCACTAAGGTTGCTCATCTGCTTAAAATTATGTACAGGAATGAATACTTTTCTGGGCCAAGGTGTCATGGAATAAATAAGTATTTGTTGGGAAAGTTTTAGTACAACAAGGTGAAAGACTTGAAAAACATCTTTGTCCAGCATGCTACGTTGCTGTTCATTAATGTATGTGAGCAGCAACTGATTTCCTCTATGAAAAGTGTTGTTTTCTATCTGACTGCAGCTCATGAAATCATAAATGCATTTAATGTACTCTTGTTTTATCCTTGCCTAGAAATTATCATTATAGCTGACATGATGCATGCAGAACTGTGAAAGTAGTGATTTTAGGCTAATAGGCATGTTTCTTATGTCAGGCTTAGTTGAAAGCCAGCTATTCAGCCCAGTATTTCAGAGGGAATAGTTTTTATTCCCCTCACATTGTCTCTCGTAGTTTTGATATAATTTGGATTGATGGATTGATGGCATTGCAGTGGCCACTAACTGGAATGGCATGGTAAGCAGAAATGCATAAAAGAAAAGTACCTTCTTTAATGAGGTAATTTATAGGAAGAATATCTTCTGAAGTATTTCATTGTAAGTAGGGAAGAAGATCTCAAAGTCTTTGCAGTTTGCACTGGAAAACAGAGGACCAGTTCTTAATATAGAGCAAACCTAACAGAAATGAAAAAGTGAGTTATTTGGACATTTGTATGAGGTACCTCTCCTAGTGAGTGGTAGAGACCACTAAGAAATACTAGTTCCAAACACAGAAAAGGAAAAGTATTTTCTTGAATTTTTTGTTGAAATACTATCAGTTTATTCAGAGTTTCATTATCTTTTCTGTTATCAGGCAGGAAATCCTGTCTTTGCTTTACTGGCCCTGAAAGGTAGTCTTATCAACCAACCATTCTTCGCATTTGGCTCCCCAAAGTTTCTTCCACTTCTAGTATCTCCCAGAGTGATTAGCTCTGAAAGAAGCAGGTGGAGCCAGCCTGCGTTCAGCACTTGTACGCACCATTGGATATTTTGTGTGAAGACAGAAAAGATTAATCTTGACTCAGAGGCTGATAAGAAAATTGGCCTGGTTTTTGGTTTGTTCGGGATTCCACTTTTACAGAAAATATAATTGCGGCTCAGGAGGGACCTTACTTTTAGTGATGTCAGAACTGTGTTTAGCAATACTATCAGCTTTATCGTAATGATACACTAATGGTATTACTAGGTATACAAAACCTAGTTACCTAAAGTTAAATAAACATCTTGAATTGGAATGATATTGGGAATGTGTTTTGGTTTTGTGTTGGGTTTTAAGTTTGGGGTTTTTGTGTTGTTTTTTTTTTTTGTGAAGAAAATAATAACTGTCTTCTGTGTAGGGTCCTTTTTAAATAGATTTTGTTAAAACTGAGATTTTATCTTTTGATGAAGATCCAGAATGTGTTTTGGGGTTTTTGTTGTTGTTGTTTTTTAAACCGAACTTAAGAAAATTTCTGTTGACTTCAAAGTGCTTTTTTCCAGCAAAATAATTTAAAAGAAAAATCCCAGCGACCTCCATTTATAACTAATTTCTCCTAGGTTCAAGATGTAGATAAAATCCTATACTGAATACGAACCATGATGCAGTGCAGACTTCAAGGATGAAATGAAGCTAAATCCTTGTAATAATTTAGTCAGGGTTTTTAATAGTTACTTTTCATATTTTTTAGTTGTTTGTAGTTCCCTCATTCAGATAGAAAAGCCAGCAGAACCAGAAAATTGATCAAATGTGAGATAGATCATATACTCATTGACTGCGATAAGACTGTCCCTTTACTTGAAGGAATGTGTAGAAACATTTGGAAAATTGTGATTTTTAACAATAAATGCTTATTTTATTTTACACTTGTAAATTAAAAATAATCTTAGTTCTGTAAGATGACATAGTTGTTCACCCATTAACTTGGCATCTAAGATCCACCTTGTTAGAGATTTCAAATTGTCACAGCAAAGCTCTAATTCTTTTCTTGACCCACCCCCGCCCCCCAGTGTTCTCCTTGTCTAACCATAAGCCCAACGGATATATTCAGATAGCGTAATAAGTTTGCTTCTTCTTTCAGTTTATCCTGTAGATGTTTCCAGGTGATGAAAGGAGACCTTCTGAAAATTGCATGCTCCTTTCTTTTTTGTTTAGTGGTGGAAAGCACACCCCAATGGTGACAGAGACTGCTTTTGTCTCATTGACATCTACGCATAATTTATATAGCCTTATAAATCTTGGCTTTATGGGACTATGTGTCTTATAAATGAGATGAAGAGTGTCCCTTTTGGAATGGGTTTGTTAATGCTGAGAGAGTGATACTCTCTCCCTCTAACCTCTTGACCACCCTTTGGTAAAATAGCATGGTTTAGAGTTGATGGATTAATTGCATGTATAGCAAACATCTTCATTTTCAAAGTCAGTGCAAGCTGACACCTGTATTGTCCCATATTAAAAATAAGATGGTGTTTCAGAGAAAAGAAATAGGGAGGAAAAGCTTGGTAGTGTAACTTATAAAGAAAAGCCTATTGTGTTTAACAGACTAAACTTTGAAAGGCCTTGGCTGTGTTTATATCTGTCATAGTAGTTATAGATGATTATTGATATAATAGATATTAGACAATTATATCCCTTCTAAAAAAATTTAAGAACTTTTTAGAAACATTTCCATTTCTTTGTATATTTTTATGTTTGTGTAAAGGGCAACTTCAATCCCTAATACTTTGGAACTATTCTTCCCCAAACTGGCTGTAGTCTTTGTATTTTTATTTTACTTAGATAAATTTAACAATCATCCTGTATGGAGACAGAGGCTATCCAAATAACAATGCATTTTTTCCTCTTTTTAAAAGAACTGGGTTGTCCACTTGTTTTAGCATTACACAGTCACTTCTTTGTCAGGAATTATCTTTGACTGACAAAAGTGGGGGATCCCAGCATTGCATACTGAGGAGAGTACCCCAGTTAATCAAACACAACTATTTTCAATTCAAAAACATGTAAATTTATTTTTTGTTAAATAGATTTAACAATAGTATGTTAAATTGTCCTTTGAACATCTACCCATTAACAAGCATAGTAAAAGACCTTTCCAATACTCTTTACTGAATCATCAAAAAACTGCCAGAGGTAAGCTACCCCCCAAAAAGTAAACGTAAGTGAATATTTGATATTCCTGTGTAAATGGAAAGGTAGGAAGAAATAAAAACATTAAACCAGATCTTCTAAAATAACATGTAAAAGCAGCAAGTCTTTTATTAAGAAAAAAACCCTTAAACTTAATTAAGTAGTTAAATTCTAATTTTCATTAAGATTTATTGAAAAAAAGAGACTTTTGATTTCTTTTTCTTAATCACTTTTTACAAGTAAGTTTGCTACAGTACTGCTTCGTTTGTTTTAATTGCTCACACACAACTGGAGAATGTGTTAATTTGCTGTGATCCTTGTTTATACACAGGAGTTGTGCTGACTTTATTTAGATTCTGCTGTAAATTGGCATTGCTCCTTTTTATAACAATAACAGATGATTTAATGTTTTCTCATAACCTCTTAATGTCAATTGGCTACTAATTTATGTAATTCCATGTATTTTGCATTTGATTAGGCTTTGATTTTGTCATAGTTGCTGGTCCTTGGCTATACAAACCCAGAAATTTTGTTTTTTAGAAGATGTAACAAATTTTGTAACAACCGTACCTCCTAACAACATTGGTCCATCTAGTCCCACATTCATCAGAAGTTTATCCTACATCTGGAAAACCAGTAAGAAGTAGGAGGGAAATGATCGATCAGTATTAGTCATGTTGGCACCACAGCGCCTGGGCAGCCTGGACACTGCCTGTTGCTCTGTAGGCACCCTACAAAAACAAAGCTGAAGCCCACCAAAACCCCACTGTATAATCATAGCATTATTGTGGCTGTGGGTGATCTAAAGCAAGATTTATAGGGGTCAGGGTCTCTCATTAGATCTACCCATTCTCTGAGAAAAACTGGTGACTTTTCAGGCACATGACCTCTACTTCAGGTCTGAGATAGAACCCAAAATCTTGTATATTAGGAATGCAGTAGAGGTACTGTTTTTATAGCACATTGTAGTTTCCCCATATATTTTACCATCACCTAACAGTTTTGCATTTTAGTCACTGTCCCGCAGGAATGATCTTAAACTCTCTCCACTTAGTAATACCCCCTTTTGTTATACCTGTTCCAACTTTTTTGTTCCCTTGGATCATCTAATTTATTAACATAATTAATATAAGCTGAAAGGAAATTGTTCTCAACCTGTGGCTTCTGTTTCAAGCCTGTCCTAAAGCTTGTGTTCTTCTCCCACTTAGATCTATCAGCCTAATAAAAGGTATCATCCTTTCTGAAATCCTGATCTTTTTATAATGTAAGTGTAAGAAACATTAGAGGGAAGAGACAGACAATGAAATAATATAAGTAAGTTTAAAAGGCAGTGACCAGCAGTCTTTTTATTCAGTTGATTTTCTACCTCCTCAATCAGTTTTGAATGAAAAAATGCAGCAAAACTAGATTTTTGTGTTTTGCAAATGACAGTTTGTTTTAAACAGCATGACTTATAACTCCCAAAGCTTAAACAGTTTGTTTAGTATTTTCTAAAACAAACAGAAGCAAAAAGATGGAAAGTGGTTATCATTAGTTTTGTGTACATTTAAAAAATACAGTGCCTGAATACATTCAATGGCCATCAGGGCCATATTTGCTCTGGCGTGGCAATTATGCAAGCCCTAGCAAAGACAAGTGAGGAGATTTTTTTATACTGTTGATAAAACCTCGTTCTGAACAAAAGCTCATGGCAAGGTCAAAATTCCTGCTGTTAGCAGCCTAGTACCTCTTCAGCTTAATATTTTATTACTAAGTCTTGAAATGTGGCTTCTAACTTTTCTTACTAGATGCACTGCTCATCTGTAAGTAAATGAGGTTACCCAGAGGCAGCTGTAAGGACTAGTGTGGCTGGATGCAGCCAAGGCATACATCACTGGCTGCCCACATTGGTCCTTTATGCAGGTCATCAGGGGCTACTTGTGCCTCGAGCTACTGGGCTAGAAGTGCCCTCAGGAGAAGAGGTAAGGGAGTTCAAGCTTCACTGGCTTCCACAGCAAATGAATTCTTTCTTGAATAGATAAGGTCTCTTCCTAATCTGCCCTCACTATCTCCAATTCATGTCTCTCATTTTACTGTTTTTTCACAAGGCTTTCTCTGCCGCCTCCTTCATTTTCCTCAGGAGTTGACTTTTTTGCTTGCTTTTTCTAAACAACTCCCTAATGGTACTGTTACAACTAGTGCCGGCTCTGCTTTTTCCTCTGCATAAAATAGGGCAGCCCTCTGTGGCTTGTACCCTGAAAGCAGTATAGCTTGGGTTATATAGGCTCTGCTTTCAAGGTAATGAACCTTGCCACTCAACCGTGCTAATGTGACCTCGCTACTTGTAGTTCAAGAGCTTGCTTGATCAGACCTGGGTTGGATGCTTCTGCATGGTGCTCCACAGTGCAGAGCAAACATGCTTTTAGCTGAAGAGATCATATCCTGTCCTTTAACCTTTTCTCAGCTGCTGTCACTTAGACCTGTCTACTCCAGAACATCATACTAAAGAGCATTGCTAGCCTTTTAATGTGGCTGTAGTTTTATCAGTAGAGAAGTATTTTCTATTGACATTGCTGTTTCTTTATTTTATAGTGGAGCTATTTTGATAAAAAGTTACATTGTCAATCAAAATAAAATATAGCCATAAAATACAGGCATTGGTAAATTTCAGCAGTATCTGCCGAACAGCTTTCTAAACAGCTCTTGCAAGGTGGTTTTGAAGTACTTGAGATATTCAAAAGAACAGGAAAAACTACTACGTAAAGCAGCCCTGTAATCATTGTCCATGCCAATATGTGAAATGCTTTCTCCAAAACTATTTTTCGAGTAGGGTAGGAATTTGTGGCTGTGCCATGAACTGTTCTATGTGTGATTGATTGGATATTTTAAATTTTAGATTTTATTTTTCAGTCTAAGCATCTTGTTTGATGGTGGCTGGCAGATAAGAAAAAAAATAATTGTGAGAATGAACAGTCTTTACAGTTGTCTGGACTTCAAGTTACCCAAACTAGAATACATGTAATTCTGCATTCTGTCTCTTTTATATTTTATGTGACTGGAGGAGTGCCTGAAATGTTCCAGATGGTTTTATTTGTACTCCGCACAACTGATACGTATTGGAGAACACAGATTAATATAGAAACCTATGAGTCTGTTGGTCAATACAAAAGTGGAGTGGAAGCTTGCCATCATAGGAATGGATATAAAATCTGAATTTCTCAAACAAGTAGTTTTGAACATTTTCATATATGCTCGAGGAGTTGAAGAATACTGACCAGTGACCCATGAAAGAAAAGCAGTTCTAACATCAGTCTGAAATACATTATACATGAGCATAATGATTGGAATGCTTTAAGGAGATGAAAAATGTTAAAACACACAGCTTCAGGCCACCTCAGAACTTCAGTGTGCTGCAAGTTGAATGATGCTGCAATGTCTTCTTGACTGTATTAGCGTCTGGAAATAGTGGCTCAGAGGCTTCTTAACATCTTAGATTAAGCCTAAGCTTTGGAACCTCCCTGAAGAGCGGAACAGGAGTAGAACTGGCATTTCAGAATAAGCCATGCTCATGTGTTCAGGAATATCTGGACATAACAAGAGTTACAGTCCAGCAGTGGTGGTCTGTAACACAGAAAGCTCATTTCTTCAGCTTGTCGTATGCAAGCAAATGAAAAGATGTTGGGAATGCTGAAAAACAAAGGACAGGAAAGGTAGATGAACTGTATTAGGATCCTTTGGGATGGGGAAGGACTTCCGTAGGACTTAGCTGTAAGGCCATCTTGTCATAGCACCCAGTTATGGGTTGGAGACAACTGATAATCACTGACCATCTCAGTGGAGGTAAGGTGAGCAGAACCACAGTGGGCCAAAGAAGGTGTTGTAAAGGCTGACTTATCACAGTCACTTAAAGGTCGCTAGACATATAAAAACAAATGTGAGCTGTGGAGGAGAAAATATAGTCACCTTAATATGTGAAACTCTAGAATTTCAAGGCTATGCACACCAGAATAAGCTAGAGAATCAAGGGCAGAATTCTAGTTTGTCCCATTTTTTTGCTGCGGCTTGGTCATAAGTTATTACATTCTCATCACTGAGGTCACTGAAAACACTTGAGGCAAAACATTACATGCTATTTTTTTGTTGTTGTTTTCTTTTTTTAATGGAGCACTGTGATTCTGTCTTAGATTCCTCTTTATTATGTTGTTAATAATTCATATAAGCAAGGCATATATTTAGTACTTTGTGAATATGTATGAAGACAATGTCTTTACCTTGAAATTCTTGATCTGCTAGAATTAGAAGTTGCAGTTCAACATACTCAAAAATTTGGTTTGATGTCTTAAAAGTGACCCTTAAAATCTCATTAGGTTCACAAATCAACGCCTATTTGAACTAAATGGTTGGAACTGGAAGTAGTTTAAAATAACCTTCTATCCTTAGCAAAGGGAAGTCAGAACTTGGCTAAAAGGAAAATTTATACATTTTCAAAGATATCTCAACAAGTGTTAAATTACTAAAACACTGAACTTCTTTCTGTCACTGTAGGCAACCTCCACGACATCAGTTTCTGGTAACTGCCAGTGTGTTATAATTTTTTTATATAATTGCGTTTTCTCTGTTTTGCAACCCACTGAACTTATTGGGGGTCTCGTTTTGGGTGGTTTGGGTTTTTTTTGGTTTTTTTTTTTGATGTTCAACATAGGCAACCAATTCAGACAAAAGGACAGTAGCAGATGAAAGACAAGGACACTTCAAAAAGAGTCTAAATATGGGAAAACAGTTTCAACCAAAAAAGTTAACCACTCAGAATTGACTGCTGGAAATCACTACAATTTCAATTATAGGGGTGCAATACTGTCGTTGTCACTAGGGAACTGTCCAGCTTGAGTGGAGCTATGGTTGCTCTTGGGCCTCATTTCAGTGGGCCAGCAATGCTCCATAAGGGTGTTAAGGCATGTATCCAAGGGCTGGATGCTGAAGAGAGATCAATTAAAACACTTGCTTAACAGCTTTGCTCTATGAGAACTTTCAGTCTGAGTCTGCAAGTACTGATCTGGTTTCATCCGCAAAATTTTGACCAGTCCTAATTCCCCTCAGTGGCAAAGTTAAGGAGGCATTGTACGAACTCAACAGATGTGTGATGCAGGCTCTTGGGGAAGACCTGTTAAAGTCTGTGCACCTTTCTGGTGGTCACCCTCCTAGTTAGTAATGCTATGAAGAAAGGCAATAGGGTTCTGTGAAGAGAAACAGTGAGAGAGGAGCCTAGATTGGAGAAGTTGCGTCACAGATTGCATGAGCCTTAACCACTTTCTGAGGAAAGAGGGGGCTATTCAGTGTAACTTATCTGCAGCCAATTCAGCTAAGCAAATACATACCGACACTTTAGGTAGTGGGGCCACCTGTCACCAAAACACCAAAAGCCACCTCCCTGAAATAATACTGCTTTTCAGATATCCACCTGAACAAAGGAAATACTTTAAAAGCAAACAACACATGAATATAAATTGCTCACAACAGGAGGCATGGACAACTTCTTTCCCCACAACAGGACATTGATAAAGACACATAATGTAAGAAAACTAGTTGAGAAATGCCATTTGTATTCCCACTGCACTTTTTATGTCCTCTCCCACTCGCAAAGTCTGTGAAAGATATTTGTGAGGAAGAAAAGAAGTGTAATAATGACCACTAAAGAATGAGGGGATGTTGTACTTTCTTCAAGCACTGAGCTTACTGTGCTATTAATGAGCAGCAGTGGATGCTGATGTCTGGGTTTTCCTGAGCAAGCAGAATGTATACATCAATTGCTTTTTAATCAAGAGGGATATATCTTTTTTTCTCAGTTTCTTTTTCTTTTAATAGTGATTTTTTTTTTCTCTGCTAGAATTTCTTTTTCCACTTTTTTTACTGTTGCTGAGTTTGTGTTCTTGGACTTGCTGAGCTTGGTTTTGTTCATATGACAAAAAGGGAAGCTATTTTACTTGCTAGTTGTGGTTTCTTCAATGCTGATGGTGGCAATAATAATGGCACCACTCTCGAGGAAGTGTTATGCCTGGCTGAAACTTATGAAAAGCAAACCAAAGAAGCATAACATTTTCCCGTTGCATGTGTTTATGAGCAACTGTTTAGCCAAGTGTGGTAGTACAAAAGCTTTCACTGAAGACTTTAAAAAAATGTCTAAGAACCTAGAGAAACAGACTAAGAGCCAAGTAGGAAAGAAAAAGAAGCCTTAAACATCTAAGAATCATTTAAGTGATGCAATGAAGAGAGGTAGTTCTTGTACTAAATTAAAAGAACTCCAATATAATGGCTCTTTCTTTAGTACAAGATCATGAGTAACTACTGATAAAAGGGATAGACAGCTGAGTAAAAGACACTGTGTCTAAAATCTATTTCTTTCTTGCTTGATTTCCTGCTTTCTCTTCATCCTGCTTTTTCTTCCTTCCCTAATTCCTCTCTCCTTAATTCTTTCTAAATTTCTCCTTTAGTTTTAGCCTTCCTCTCTTTCCCTCATTTTGTGTCTCCAACTCTCATCCTCCTTCCAGACTCTGTTCTTCTAATCATGCCCTTGTTTTCTTACCATTTTCCATAACTCAGTTTGAATGTGCCGAGGCCACAGTAACTATAGTGATAGTAGCTTATGCCATCTCCAGTAACTCAGCTTCAGGGTCTTGAAAGGAGAATTAAAAACAAATCTCCAAGTTTGTGCCAATTTTGGCATGTGGCTATGCAGATATTTGTACTTCATTTGGTGTTCATTCTTTAAGCTCATGTGTTATCATTCAAAGATGAGCAGTGTTGTAACTATCAGGTAGGAGGGGAGTTTAAAGGATGTTTGGGAAGAGCCAACATTTGGAGTTTTTGTTTTGAAGTTAAGTCAATCCTTGACTTTTTGCTTTTAAATCTACAACCAAAAAGTGTTCAAACTAAAAAATGAGTTTAAATCAAATATATGCTGGCTGAAACCTAGTTACTTAAATTTCAACAAATTCTCTTTAAAACCATAAATGAAACAGATATAACAACTTGAAACATCTTAATAAATACAGTAGTTATAACAATGCTGCAATTAATTATTTTTTCTTATACAAAAATACATTAATTTACACTCTTTCACTATCAGTTTGGATTTTAAAAGGGAGTGACAGTGTTAGCCTATACTATCATTCAAACTATACAATTAATGTAAACTCAAGGATGCAAAAGGATCTGAATGCTTTTCTGAGGCAGGGGTAAAAAACAGAGAAGAAGATGCTCTTAAAATAGGGAAACATTTTCCTGAGCGCGTAGGCATTCTATGGAATTCATTCCTGCAGAAAGTTAGTGATTTATAGGTGCTTATAGATGCTATGGCTGGGTTTGAGATGGTTAGTTACAAAAACTATGACTACAAATGTATCTGACTGAAGACTTCAGGTCTGAAAAGGAATTGCTGCACATGCATGCATAATTGGTTCAGCACATCACAATGTTAATAGCAGTATTCTGAAACAAGAGGTAGTAGGTAACTTTAAAAGGTGCTTGATGTTCTAGCATGGTAAAAACATGTAGCATGGAAAAAACGTGACTATTTGCTGTAGAGAAAGCTTGGTTTCAAATACCATTTTAAGCAGAAAACCTAACGGTCTCAAAATGATAAAACTTGTGTACAGTAATTAAAAGAATGGCAAGAAAATCCATACTTTTTACTAAAGGGTTCTAAAAAAATACATTTGCAAGAATGGAGTACTTATTAAAGGATGAGAAAATTATGTAAAATTTCATAAATGTTTTGGTAAAGTAAAATAAATATTTTTTATTAAATATATAACAGCAAAAAACACTGAAGTCTTTCGTATCAGCTCTGGAAATAGTGAAAATTTTAGTAAATGTTAAATAAAATGCATCCCTGTTGATTGCTTCCTCTGTGCAGAACTAAATCACATTTTTTTTTTCTCCAAAACAATAGTATTTTTACTATCTAGGTTTATACAGTTGTAAAACTGATGACTACGAATAATGATTAATAATATAAAATGTTTGCTGAAGCCTTATAACGGCAATAAATTTGTAGGGTCATTCCCCAGGAAGGGGCAGTGATTGCACATTGAATGAAATGCATGTTCCGTTCAGAACACTTATTAGCTCAGATTTCAAACATTAATCAAGCTTGTTTGAGAAGGTGTTTCAGCAGATTTTTGTGTTAATTATTGACATTAAAATGTGCATTCATTTGAGATCTTTCTTCACGAACAGTCTTAATATCAACCAAGGAATGTTTGATCTGAAAATTGCCTTTTCTACTTTGCTCCTAGTCTTCAATAATAAGGCAGAAAAGACAACAAAATTGGTTGGTTTGCTCTGCTTCATAATATCTGGTCTCCTCTTTTCTTCTCTTTACAGCTACTGCAAAACAAATGGAGAGCTAAAATCACCATCCTGTCCCCTGTGTAACTATGTTTTTGTGCTATATTTTAGGCTGCTTTCTAAAAGCTCAATTAATCTGTCATTGATGCTGAATATACCTGTAGTGTCTCTAAATGAAGCATGCAGTTCTGCTGCAATCTCAGCTTTACAATGCTTTCTGTTTTTTCTGCTATTGTGCTTATTACACGTGGTATGTGCACTTTTAGTTCCATTCTTGTTGATTAATAGGGTGTTAAGAAGCAGAAGAGGTGGAAGAGGAGGAGGAAATAGAGGTGGAAGAGGAGGAGGAGGAAGAGGAGGAAGAAGGAAAAGGAGAAGAATTACTGGGTACCCCAGAACACCTATCCACAGCATAGCCATTTAATACCTTTGTGAATATGTTTTTCTTACCTTCATGTTCCTTGCCATAACTTGAAAGCAGACCCAAACCACCGTGTCATTAGCACTGTACTTTCATCTTTTTTGGCCTGGAGGAATAACATCATAAAATTTATACCTGTATTATTGTCCTTCAGGTCTGCTAATCTTTCTTAACAGGGTTGTAAATAAGACCACTCAGATTCCCTTAAAAATAAAAAAAACTACATGAAAAAGAGAGAGGGAAAATCTGCAAATAACTCCTCCTAAGGCCATGACCTCCTCCATCTATCATGACCAGAGCAGGTAGATAAGGAGGTTTCATATGAAAGCAACCATTCTGAGTGACTACATGTTAAATCAACTTGTAGATCGAGCTTTGACAGCTGCTGATACGAAGGGTTGGCAGAGGCCACATGGGAACTGTGCGCTACATATCCATTATTTTCCTACTTCCCCAGGACATCTGAAGAAAGTGGAAAAGATGAAAATCTTCCATCTCTATAAGCAGTTCTTCACTCCCTCTCGCTAATGGATGTGCAGCTCTTCTGGAGCATTATAATGTTCTCAAGCCATAATATTTCACTCCAAATAATCTTTTGCTTGAGAAAAAATACACTGAGGCATAGAGCCAACAGTTGAAGAGCTATGTTTTCATGAATTATAATTTCAGTTATTACTTTGGGCTTGCATTCAATTGTGAATTGCTAACATTTTATGCAGTTTCCACATTAATGGATAGTTAAATGGTACTCCTAATAAAACAAAGATAAAATTATTAAAATGGTAAGGACATTTCTTTGATGTACAGTTCAAAACTTTCTATGCTTTTTTTTTTTTTTGTGTGTGCTATATTAAAACAGTATGACCTTTACTACAGTCATCATCCCACTATAGAAATGAGCAAATATGGGTAGAAATTAAGACAATTTATTGCCAACAAATTCTGCCACCCAGAAAAAAATGTCAGGTTTCACATGCTTTTCTTTTCAAGTTCATCTGTTTCACCCACTTGAAGAGATCATACCTTTGAATCTGATAAATTACTTCTTTGTAGAGAACTTTTATGAAGAAGATAATAGACAGATTAAAAAAAAATAGAAAATATACATCAAAGGGTAATCTTAAAGTCTAAATCCACAGTAGTAGCCCAAAAGCAATATGCAAAGAGACTTTTAATCTTTCAGCTTGAGTGCTTCCAGGCCTAATTGTAATTCAACTCTTTAGAGTCAGATTATGCGAAACAGAGCAAAATGTCAAATTTTAGGGCTGAGTACTTTGCCTGAATTCTAACAAAGCAGGTAAGCATATTAAACTTCAAGTTTTTGTGCAGCTACACTATATACATTCATGAAATCTTATACTGTCCAGCTGCTTGCTGAACTTAGGATTTATATCAGGAGCACACTTTTAAAGTGAATATCCCAATCATTCCCATTTACTGTGCTTTACTTCAAGTCATGAAGCAGCATCAGAAATTGCAAACTGGATTTTTTTGAACTAATTATGAATTGCAGATGAGTACAACAGATGAAGCCCAAGTGTTAATAGGCATTTGGTCTACAGAAGCTGATACCAACTAGTCTGAGTAAATGCACCTGAAACGCATGTAGTGTGGATGTCGCGTTCTTGGCACCAACTGTTTTGCTCCACAAGCCTTCTCCTGCGGGGCTGCACTACTCACGCAGGTGTAACCTCAGTCTTCTGAGTTAAACTTGTCTTTTTGCAGTCACTCTGGTTCTCAGGATTTAAGGATAAAAGTGGGCATTTTCCCTTATAGTCCAGGGCACCTCAAGAGTGAGACTCAGAGGAATTTAGAAAATAACAAGGAGCCTAGGTATATTATAGAAAGGGATAAGAAAAGCCCAGCCAGGGTGGATTTTTTTATTATTTATACAGAATACTCATTTTGTGATTGGTCTGCCTTGATCAACCTCAAAAAATTGTACAGTTTGTAAAGTTAGAGATAATGGCACATACGTGTGTTGCATGGGTTCAATATCACTGTACTTTTAGGGATATTAGGAAAGGAATGAGAATACATCCTGAATTCTTTCATTTAAAAAAATAGGTGAATGTTATTTTTAGCACTTTAATATGACCTTTCTTTAGAATATGTAAACACAGTCCTATGAATTTACATCTGTCAATTATGTTTTAATAAATAAATGATTTACATGTATCACAAAAAGCAAAGAAAAAGCTACACTGTGTAGCTAACTCCTCCAGATAACTCAGGATAACATGTAGAGTTTGGTTCTTAGCTGAATTAGAGAGATATACCATTTATGTCTAACCTCTTTGGTTTTTTGTAGCTTTTTCTTCTGTGTTGTATTGCAACATCATCTTTGAAGATGTTATTGCTGGAATTAATTACTTCTCCATATACCAGAGCACTGGAATCCTGAATTTGTTACATCAAAGGATATTGACTGAGAAGACAAATAATTAAATGACCCGTAACACAGGTAAATGATACTCTTGGGATCAAAGGGATCCCCTATGAATACTGTGTGCTGCTCTGTTCTGCCAGTCATAGAAAGTGTCATTTGGCTGCAATGGCTGTAGTGAGGGAGCTTTTGTCAGTCCTTCAAAGTGAGGGGTTTCCCAACAGGATCTTCCTGTTTGTTTTCCTTGTTTGCTAGTTGTTCAGAAAGTACTAAGATGAACATAAGACTTGGTCAAATATCAATTCATATGACATGGCTACATTAGTACTTGTGAGTTAGGCTTCTGAACCACTTTCAAGTGAAAGAGAAGACCATCACCAGTAGTCTGTTTTGGGAATGGATGGAGATGGCTAACTAAGAGTTTTCTGGTGCAAGAAAATAATATGCAAAAGGTATTACCTTTAAATCTTATCTTGAACCAAGACAGTTGTTTTGAGTCTTCTTTGAAAGTGAGTTAAGGTTAAGATGTAAAAATCACCCCTCTTCTAGTACAAGAGTGCCCATGTTGAAAATTAATGTAGGCCAGCTAATGTAGCTGTAGCTTAGACTGTAAGAGCTTGGTTGCATAGAAATGCTGTGATGTGCCTCCTTTAAGCATGTTTTCCTAGGAATCATGAATGTGTCTTGTCAGTGCCTCTGTCCTCTCTTCCTTTACTCGTTCCTCACTTTTTTTGAATATAAAGATCTTACTCAGCTGTCAATTTTAATACTTTACATATCATTAGTGCTGAACTAGGTTAGATATTTCACTGCGGTGCAAATAAATCATGAAACTAAAAATCTACATGAGTATTAGAAAGCAGAAATAATATCTGTGCTGTGAAGTAGTCATTCTTCATGTTATAGCTTCTCTGATTATGATGGATAAGAGCTGCTCTCCTGCAGCAAAATAATTTGAAATATGTATATATATGTGTGTGATATAATATTTAGAAGAAGAATAATTTAAAGGTATTGTGTTTGTCTAGAAGCTGATGACTGGATCACCAGCTAGTATAAATTTATATACTGCTATGGAGAGTCAGAGATATTACTAAATGACTCAGTACTGTACTAAGAATCAAAACCTGAATATGTTGCCTGATAATATAAAAATATTTCCATTCAAAATGAAGCAGAAGTCTATAGCTGCAAGAATTTTTGGAAGATTTATTAAATACTGTCTGTTATAGTAAAACATATATTCAGGTGTACGTACAAGTAATTATCTTATATGGATTTCAACTGTTAGCCTACTATATACAAATTTTATACTGCTGCAATGGTAATCTGGTATGATTAGTTCTTTATGCAATTTCATGTAAAATAGTTGTTCACACACATTTGTTTTCTTTCTTACCTCGTTTAAGTTCATGGCTTAGATGCACATTTTTGGTGAGGTACTTCCCATAGCTTTTTAAAATTAACTTTCTCAACTAATGGTGCTCTTTCTTTTCTGCTTCTTACTGTTAATAAACTACTAAAGCTTAATATGGAGAACAACAGTCAGCAAGAACTACACCTATCAGTCAGTGCAGAAATAGCACACTTTATGAGTAGAACTAAGGAGCAATAGCCACTAAATCTCAGAATAAAAAAATAATTCCTTCACCTGTACGGTGTCTGTACTGGAAAGGATTGCTTCCCCTATGGAGTCATACTTATGGGAATTTTTAATAAAAAAATAATTAACTTCAGCCCTGAGAATGTGGCCATTAGGCTAAACAAGTCACTCCCAAAATTACAGTTCCTCCTCCCTAACTTGTGCCATGAGCAGGAATGGGCTATTAAGTCTAAGATGTCCCCTAACTGAATTCAACTGTAAAAATCTTCCTGACTTTGACAGAACCAGATTTACATTATAGGAAAGACTCGTCTAATGCCAGGATCTTTGCTTGGGTTCTCTACAGCTGGAAAACTATCATATGTGATAGAAGTAATGGTATTAGTATGGCAGGAGAAGAAGGATACTCAAGAAGTGCAGAAATGACCTGCAGGAAGGTTTTCAACTGTTCAGGGTGGAAGATGACGTGTTGTCCTCTTACAGAACATAATAAAGCATAAGTAGAACAATATCTCTGAATTGTGGATAATAATAGAAGACAGCATAGAATTTTAATGTGGTAAAGTGTAACTGCATGTCCCTGGTAAAAGGTCTTCCTCTTTACTGTGCATGCATGGTTGCTTCCCGCCTCTTAATGGTTAGGTGAGTAATTAGGTGAGGATTGTATGATACCTCTAATGTTCCAGTGGCTTTTATAACTACAAATCATTGAAATTAGCCTTGTTGTGACTGGGCAATAATGTAAGAAGTGGTTTTACCTCTGTACAGCGGTAACTGCCAACACGTCTGTGAAAGACTCAGTCTTTGCCTGTACGAGAAGGTTAAGTTGATTGACTATGAAACATTTTTAAATACAACTCCTGTGTGCGTATTTTTATTTCGAAGTAGTTTCTTCAAAGTTCAGCTTAAACATGTTTGCAATCGAATTCTTAACTAAGGAAGATCCCAAATGTGTGGTGATCTGTTCAGAGGATCTCTTCATGTGGAGAGGAATTTCTTTGCAGTATTTAAGGTCAGTTTTTGTGTTAAGAGAGCCTTCAAGACAAAGTTGAAATTCATCTCTACCTAATGGCAGCTTCTGTTTGCAATAGCAACTTCATGAGAAGAACAACACAGTACTTTTTCACACTTACACCTTTTTTCATTGTAGGGCAATGCTTTGCTGTCTATACCACAGTTACCTGGTATCCAGTCCTGGTATGCTGTCCCCTTTGAAAGTGGGATTATAATTCTTCTTGAAGCTGTGTCTCACTTAGCGTGCAAAGTAGGACGTAGGCCACTGAAAACACAAACTGAGAATGTGCACATAGATTTTATTTATTTATTTATTTAAATTCCATAATTTAGTTAGTACACATGACATTTGTTTAATACACTTATGTGCTGGGAGGTTGGTCCCATATATCTTCTATTAGTTAAAAGATTGGAAAGTTTACTTTAGTTCTGTTTAGATTGTATGCAAAGACTTGGACTATAACTCACAAGAAGGATTGAAAATGTATGCTTGATCTGATCTTCCAAGCCATGATTCTGAGTTCTTAACTGCTCTCTTATCTTTGTGTCAACACTGAGTATTTTTTTCCTGGATGTATCTCCCTACAAAAATGAGTTGTTTCAGATGAGAACATTGGATGAGGAACAGTGGTTTCTTTTTAATCAAAATAACTGCTTTGCAGATTAAATGTCTTCAAAACAATAATTTAAAAAATAATTAAATTAATTAAAGACCAAAGAAACTCAGTTTACAAAGAAATTCAATTTACTGTTGCTTTTAAATAAAAAGTGCTAGAATATGGATCTTTGTTAGGTTCATGCATCCTAGAACTACTTGTAAACAGCTCATGACACCACAAATGCCTAGTAGAGTGTCTTCTCTTAGAAAACTTTGTTTACATAGAGTTCTTCCACTAAATATGTTTATATGACACTTGAAGATAAAAACAATTATTTCTTTTGTTATGCTCTTTCCTTACTGAAGTACTATTGCGTTTAAGGAAATTATTAAAATAGGGGACCTTTAAAACATCATTTACCTGGTCTGTGTGTGGCTTATTCACTGTGTTATATGTGTTCTCTGAACATGTATTTAAAGAAATAATTTGATGTTTATGCAAGGCAGAAGGTATTTGCAGCAAACAGTCTATGTTTTGACATTTTAAAAATTTTGCTAATTTTTTAAACTTCCCATTTTATTTTTTTCACTAGTTTTACCATGTTTTCAATATCAGCAACACTTAATGAGCTCTTGGACAGTTGAAAAAAAAAAAGAGATGAACGGGAACTTGTCTTAACAATAGTGTGTACACTGGGAGAGGCACTTTACAGGTATTTTTATTTCCAAGCCATTTAAAACAGTGTGAGACTTTTTTTTTGGATTGAGACAATTTGCTAGAATAAAATTAAGTGTTTTATTGTTTAATCTGTTAGTTAAGATACGGAAAGATTTTATAATACAAAGCTCTACAAGCCACTTCCCTTGAGACGCAATGACCCCCGATGAGCTCCTGCACATACCACAGACATTTCCACGTGCAAGACCAAACCGGACTCTTACTTCTGAACGCTGGTTTTCTTCCAGTTCAGAGTTAGAGGTACCAACTGCTGAGATGCCTTTGTCTTCCCCAGAAGCAGGATGTGACCAATCACTTCTTAACTCGGTGAGAAGAGGGAATCGGGACGCAGCTGGCCGCGAGACACTGTCTCCGAGCCCTTGCAGGCTTCCTGCCCTGCACCGAGTGTCTTGCCTTTGCAGGTTTCTGAACCAGGCTGCAGGAACTCAGTGGGAAGGTTCTTCTGCGTGCGGCACCAGCTCCCACTGAGTTCCTGCGAGCAAAGCACAGTGTCGCCTAAAGGTGTTGATATTTTCTGCTCATTATAAAGAGAGTGGAATAATATATTTTCCTGTAGGAGGCTTTGACAAGGCCTAAACTGGGCAAGTGTTCCTGGAATTGCTTACCATTACCAAAAAGCAATTGTAATTTAGATACTAGTTTTCACAGTGAATTGCTTTGTTTTGGGAAAACCATTTTTGTGCTAGTACTGTATATATATCAGACCTTGGGCTGACATCGTATTTTGTTGAGACATTATCTATTATCCTTCCAGCAAATGGCTCTAGCACTGATTTGGTCATGGATTAATATGCAGCTTGATTAATTTTTAAATTAAAGGTTAATATCAACTTAGGGGTGTAACAGTTTCATCTAAACATATAGTCTAGAAGAAGAGAGTGAATTTAATGTCTTAAGGACTAAATAGATTGGGATTCCCAAGGATCTGCTTTTTTGTCCCTCATACTATTTCATGATCCCTGCTGTGGGGAGGACAAGAAGGGGAGCATCAGGAAACATCAGGAAATGTCGCTAGGAGTGAAGAGAAAGCAGTGTGGCAGTGTCACTGGAGAAGACAGGGAAGTTAGCATGCAGCGAGACTTGGAGCTCTCTGCTGTAGATAGGGAGAACATTGCAAACTGATGGATTGCATACTTGGCAGAACATCTTAGGAGGAGGCTGGCGGAAGGTATTCCTGATACAGAAAAACAAGAATTATCAATCCTGTATCAATCCTCCATTCTGTATAATAGCAAAAGACCAAATGCATGCATTATGGTGATCTGGGGAAGCTTGTTGAGAAGCTCTGAAAGGAACTTGTCTTGTTCCCTTTTTCTAGAAAGAAATAGTGTGATATGGGATAAAACAGGGATTTTGGGTTGACGTTAGCTATCTGACAGAATAAGACATTCTCTTTACTTTCCTGAAAAATACTGACAATCTGCAAACAATGCATCATAATTAGGCTGCTCAACAACTACCATCTGAAGCTTTGTTATACAACAGGGTCAATTTCTTGATATTTTTACTCTTGTCACTGTGGTGAGGAACAAAATGACTTCTCCTTCCCTGTATATGTTATACCTTGTAGCCTAGACCAGACCTCTTCCAGTCATCTCCTAATATGTAAAAGGGAGTCTTCTAACAATTACTCTATGAGTTACTTTGTCCTTCCCCTTGCTTCTTTTTACTTGTGGACAGAAGAAGTGGTGCTGATGTAGTACTGGTACTTGATATCTAAGGAAATGGGTAGGATCCAAAACCTGAAAAACTCCAGAAATGCTTTGTCCGTGAGGCAAGAATGATCAGTTCCAACCTCAGCCTTAGAAGTTCAGCAGCTCTTCTGGACTTTGGGGAGAAAGAGGTATTGCTTCATTAGCCATACCTGCTCTGTGAAGAATTGGAGGACTTCAGTATCAAGGCTGAGTAAGGCACCTTTCAAAAGCAGCAAATCAACCTAATTTTTGTAAAGCATACTATAAACTTTCTAAATATCTGAAATCAAAAGCATACTTGAATATAGATGGAGAAATTTAAAAAATATTTGCCTGGTACTTTTCAGTCAGCTTCAGCAGCTTATTAACGTTACTGTAAATTAAATAGCTACTGTAATGATACAGTCTCATTGTAAAGAAAACTATCTTCCAATGTAGATGTTCTGTTGACTGAACAGATAGAAAAGTAAATACACTGCTGTTAAATATACTTTATACATGACTGAAAAATGGGGAAGAATCCAAACGTAAATTGTGAATTTAAAGTTTCTCTTTTTGGAATTTAGAGCAGATGTGCTCTGTAAAACAAGCCCTGGTACTTTTATTAAGGCCATGAAGTGGGGTTGTAAAAAGGTGCTGAAGCAGCTTTATGGGTCGTGGTTCATTAACTCTAATTGTCACGTCTGGATTCCATCTGATGGATGATCAGGTCCTTCCTTTCTCACATCCGTTTTCTCACTGTCTTGAGGTGACCAGCTTCCAGAGCTACCTCCTTCAGAAGTCTTTCCAACAGTAGACCTGTAATATTCTAAACCACTTCAGTCATACTTGAATGTGTCTTTTTCTTGTTGGATTTGCTCCTTTTCTTGTACTCTTCCTGTGTGGAGCTTTCCTCTGGAGAGAATAGAGCCATCATTAATGAAAAGCATTTTAGATTTTGAAAGATTACGTTACATAAAAGGTTTCCTACTTGACGAGACTTCTTTTTGGAGGTCAGAAAATTCTTACATACATTAAAAATAGAAAATGTAAAAGCCTTACTGAGCACCAAGTGCCTTCTGATTTCAGGCTTGATATGAGGGAGTGAAGAAGCAATGTTTTGCATAACCACCCACGTCAGACAACCAATTAATTTATAGTATGTGGCCATCTGTGTGTTTCCCAAATTCTTGTTTCTTTATTGGAATTAACTGTGTGCCAAAAGCAGATCATTAACTCTACGGGCAGTGGAAAAAATATGGAATACGTAAAGAATGTTCCTCCCTTTATTTCAAGCTGTTTGTGACTGAAAGTTGTGTCATGATTGCTTGGTGTCCTAAGAAAAGGAATTAATGCTTTCAGACCAACGCCAAATAGTGCCTCTCTTTTTAGCAGTAAATATATTTATATGGGCATAGAACTACCTGTTTCCCCACTAGAATTAAAATATTAAAAAAATTTCAGAACCTGGAATTCATTTGGCAAGTCTAATTCCAAAGCATAACTAAAACCTCATGTCATGGTAACAGAAGGAATAACTTTCATTACTATGAAAGATTACAATTTGATTAGTTTTCAATGTGCTTTAAGTACTGTTAAGTACTATTCTTTAAAATAAGTAAATAAATAATGCTGTGCTGTTAAACGTCAATTTCATTAGCATGATTGGTAGTAGGGAATTTTCTGAAATCAAGAGAAATAAGAACTGTAAATCTGAACACATTTTCTGAGTTTATAAAATCAGAGTCTAAGATTCCATAAGGTTATCTTTTCTTGGCTGTTAATGTTGTAATAAGTATTCAAAAAATCTTTGATTTTTATTGCCCTGATATACTGTGCCAAAATAAAATAATCAATAAACTGTAAGCATGTGAAACAGTTACAACACTTCTCATGTTACTCATTTTAAATCTATTGAATTGCTTATACATGTAGACCCCAAAGTTTTGAAAAAAATTCTTACAAATCCATTTTGCCATTAATAGCAGACAGCTAACTTTCTAGAAGTATTACCAACATTAAATATCTATAAGTGTATTTATTTTTTTCAAATTTTTTTTTTCAAGTATATTCCATTTTTGTTAATGAATTTGTTTTCCTTCAGAATGCCACCATCATGGGATATTCCTATCAGAATTGTCTGATACTGATTTCTCAAAATCCTATTGGCATTTCTATTTCTTTTAAAATATTTCCTGTATTGTAAAGTAGGAAGAAATGTCACAGATAAACTGAGTATCCTACTCTCCACTTGTGTTAACTTGTTAAAAAGGTCATTTTGCTAATTGATAAATGCACTTGGATATAGCTATCTATATGACCTATGAATTCTGTTTGTTGAGGTTTATTATCTAAGCAGTGGTTTAATTCTTTTAGTTATAATCCTAAAAAATACAATATGCATAACAAAATTAAAACAGCCTATCTTACCCATGTTTCAATATGCCTTGTGACTTTCATTAAGAGAGTCTTCCTATTGTCTCAAAAAAATCTGGTGCTACTCTATAGTATAAACTCACTATTTCATTCTGCACTCTGCATATCAGCATTAATTTCATTCTTTTACAGCCTCCACTTTTCTATTATTTATCCTTAGCCAGGATCTAACCAATCCTGATTTAGCCATGGCATGCTAAGCTCATTATTTTATATTTCTGCAGTTTTCTCCATAGTAACCATGTGTCTGAGAGCATAAAACAGACAGGAAAGCTGTTGGATTATTTGACAGTATCTCTGGTCTTTAGTGTCACCACACTTGTATTTTTATTGTGTGATAATTGACTTTTTTCTTGCATTTTATCTATAGGTAAGGAGCTTGCTGGCCTTATTTTCACACTGCAATGTCTTAACTTCAGCCTGTTGTGGGCCTTTTTAATTTTCTTTAATAACAGAAGGAAGTGAGAGGTGTTTAAATATACTCATAAACCATTTTTATGCAAAGCTCTCACTTCTTCAATCTCCGGTGTTAATTTACTTCTTTGGCTTCCACTTTTCTTCTCCTCTGGGAAGCTCTACTATTTCCTTCATGTTACAGTTTCATATGCATCCTAGTCTATGTTTTCAGATGTTTGACCTTTATTAGCTATATAAAATAGAATATAGTTTCTGCTTTGATAGCATCCAAACCCTGAAATTCATCATTAGGGAGTTACTCCATTTCCAGTTCTTTTCTCTTGGACCACTACTAGTTGTTTTTAAATTGCAGTCTTTGCGTAAGCTGAACATACTTAGGCTCTGATATCTGATCTATACAATCTGCCATCAAAGAAAATGAGGCCAACATGTATTTGACCTGTTGCATAAATTTGGAGCTAGGAAAAATAGTACATTCCCTGAGAAGAATGCTCGTGCCTTTAGATGTTGTGAAGTCTAGTTTGATTTTCTTTCTTTTCTTTTCTTTCCTTTCCTTTTTTGTTATTCCCTCATCTCCACCTACTCCTCCATGCTTTCTTCATAATTGACTGGTCCTGAAGTCCTTAGGTGTCTGTGTTCTTACCTTTAAAATATGCACTTTTGTTTTTGCAGCCTTCCAAAATAGAGTTATCCAATACTTAAAATATTTGTCTAACCTGTCCTTTCATTATCATCTCCTATATTTGAACTGTTACTGGACTCAGGTCTTTGTTCTTGCCTTGGTAACATACCTTTTTTGAATTATTCTTTCTGTTTGGGCTCATGAGTCCCATTTGTCTCATTTAGGCTATGACCTGTATCAAACATGGCCAATTTATGTTATCGTAATAAGTTACAGATGAGCCATCCTACTTGTTTGTATGGGTGTTCTTAACTTGCCCCCCATGCAAGGAAAGTGCTGTTAGTTTGCATCTCAGTGAAAGAAGTTTTCAAAAATCTCTGTGTTTAAGATACATGAGTGTAAGTTCACACGTAGAGGAACAGGCAAGGTAAACTGTTGCTGGGGGGAGGAGGTGACACAGAGTTATAGAAATGTAGAATAGGAGGGGGGTGCTTGGGATTATCTAATTGCTATTAATTTCTGATGCATTTGGTATTAATTGCCTCACCATGTTTCCATTTTTTATAAATATTTTGTGATATGAAGAGGTCACTGAAAAGCAGCTATGTTTTTCACCTTAACTTTGCTCTATTTTGCATTTGTACTTTTAATTCCGCCTCACTGAGTGCTAGGATTTTCTCTTTCTCCTGTGCCTCCTGACCCATTAGATTATCTTCTATGGAAATCCCATTAACAATATCTGAATCTTTTAAAAAAAATTTGTTTGTTTGGTTGGGTTTTTTTGGTTGGTTGGTTTTGGTTTTTTTAGAAATCTGTTAGCTTCCCTCAGGTTGGAAAGACTTCTTTAGAAGGTTTCTGGAAGCCAGGAGCGTCCTTTGCCATGGAACAGGGAATACAAAAGTCTTCAATTTGGAGGTTAGTAGATTCCTCATTGTATCTAGGTGGAAGCTACATGAAATCCAATTGTGATGAGGAAATATATTGATTTAAAAGACCTGCCATTTTAAAAACATGTTTTATAAATAATTTTTCTATTTAACCCTGGGTATCAGTCTTATTTAGTAGTGAACATATCTAGAGAAAGGGAGATTTTTTTTTTTTAATCAATGCACCAAGAACTTATCTTCTGTGTTACATACCAGTTTGAGCACAGATTTATGGTGTTTTCACAGAAATCTATCCCCACACTTTCTTCCCACTCCATCAGCCACAAACAAAATGTATATGGAATTCAAGGCTATGTAGTGAAGAATACAGGAAAGTAAAGAAAACAAATTTCATTTTGAGGTATGTTTCCAAGATTCCAGCCAGGTCATGCAAAAGACTACCTAAGGTCACTTATCTATGCTTTTACAGGTGCCTCTATACTTCACAGGTACTGTTAAGTACGGGCCTGACGAGAGTTGCCTGGGGTCTGTGGTGGCAGAGGTAGAAGGAGAGTTCATGGGAACAGAAAGAACATGAGAGCCAAGCAGAAATGTCAACTAATTCCGACACATTTCAAATGTTTCTAGCTACAAAATGAGCCTGAGTACATGCTTATACAGTATCTTAATAATTTTCTAGGGCACAAAGCCAGGAGAGGTCCCCGAGATTAGTGAGCCCTTTTCTTCCTATACTTTCAGATATGAATTCTCCTACACATAGAGAACTGGAAAGCCTCTATCCTACTCACAAAACATAGTCCTCAAAAAGCCCTTTCTAAACACCACTCACACCGATGGGGTGCAAGAGTATCATATTACTAAGGGAAAAATAGAATTAGTAGACACAGAACAGGAGCTGGTGGAGTCATCTTGTTTATTGCCTTCTTCCAAACCAAACTGTCAGTTTTTTAATCTGGGAAGGACTCCTTAACCTCTCTGGCACTTACTCTGCTATATATGTATCAGCAACATTTACCTCCCAGGGAGAGGAAAACTGTTGTATGCTTCTGAGTTTAGTAAGAATGTCATCCAATTCACGAGTGTTACCCAACAATTCAAAAGCAGTCTTATGACTCCAATATGGATTGAGTTTAGTCCTAACATAATATATACCAATTCTTTAGGGATTCCTGGGAAAGTCTTACTGTTCAGTTCTAACTCCCACACCATGAGTTTGAAAACAGAGGGCTGTTTTTTCTTTCTTTTCTATCCTCCCCTGTAGTGCTTTTCAAAGGTGGCTTATTTTCCCTGAGTTTTGCCACAAAAGGGAGTTAGTAAACTTTAAAGCCCATATGTTGGGAGGCAAAGGAGTGACATAAAAGCACCCTGGTAATGTTCTTGCGTGTGGGAGGACTTGCTGTAGGCCTATTAGGTTTCTCCAGAAGTTTTCTCAGAAAAAAAGCAAGACAAGAAATCTATCTTGCTCCTAATTATCCAGACCCCTTGAATTTTGTATTTGATTTTGATATAACTGTTTTTGAATACCTCCATTTCATTCTGATCAGCACAAGGCATGGCGTGGTCTGCTCATTGTGCCATTCTTGAGTTGAAATCCTGAATTCAACCTGCGCTTGACAGAGCAGTGGCAGATGGTGTTTATGAATGGAAGCATCTCCCTGGTGCTTACGCTGAGTGAACGGGAGGCAGGGAGGAAAAGCATTTGTTGCTACAGGGTTTTCCTCCTGCCAGCCAAATGGTATAATTAGCCAAGTGCCCATCCTGGTTCTCTCTGTTGCTGCCCTGGGAATCTTCTTCCTGGTGGTGTGCCTCTTTCAATGCTTTCTGCCCTATCCTCAAGCAATTTGGCATAGGTCCTCCAGTGAAACAGGAGCACAGCCATTACTTACATTACGATCACTTAGCGGTTAAGACCATTCATGTAGGATGTGGAAAACTTCATTTCAGTGCCTTCCTCGAGGGAGCTGAAATACACTAATGAAAGTGCTAACCACCAAACTATAACCTAAGCTGAAAGAACAATCTATCCTGTTGCAAGCGTACAGAAAAGAATTAAAATTCAGTAGGCTTCTGCTGTGGTTTGTGCACTTGCCCAGAGGAAGGTGCACAAGCGAGTCTTCTGAAAAGAGTTTGTTTTTGTTACTCTGGCAACTTCGTACCACTGGGAAAGCATTGAGCCCTGCATTAAGAAGCCAGGTTGTGCCTCCCGAGCACTGACCAGCATATGGTGGGATTTGGGACTCAATGCTATGCACAGCATTGCATTTGACCCGATGTAGACAGATTGCTGCTCAGCACACAGGGTGTAGGACATACTGGATTGGCTTAAAAGGTACATCTTGCCTTGTATCCTCTCTGAGAGTGACCATTAGCAAATACTTATTAATTCTTAGAATTAAAGAAACAGATATGTATAGAGTGAGTCTTCCCCAAAGCATCCTGTTCTCAAATTTAGGATGTTCTCAGATGTTTCAGAACCCCTTTGTTTGGCCTGCCCAGCCCTGTTGACAGCAACTGACATGTTCAGATGCCTAAAAGTTAGGGGAACCAAGTCTTTCCTCAGGTATGATCCTAAAACTTTCCTAGTCTTCTTTCTTTTCACCTTCATCCATCTCTTCCTCTTCTGGCTTCTATACCTTTAAAGACTTTCACACTCATAGCAAATAAAATTGCTTATAAATTACATTCCGCCAAATGAATCACTATTATTATTTCTGATTAAATACATTCTTTTATTTAATTATTCAGCAATTACCTGCAAATTTTCACCTCTAAGCCCATGTCTGTGTTGCCGTACAAATGGTGGTGTTTCAGCATTTCCTATAGTTCAGTCCAGTGTAGGCTCTGCTGTTACTAATATCTGCTGGATGGGTGGTCCCATACAGCTTTTTTTCAAACTGAGTGTAAAAAGGCCCTGTTTCCATTATGCAGTGATAGTCTGGTTTTAGTAATACATCTGCAAATTCTGCTACAAGCTATACTCTCCCCCCCGCCCCAAACCTCCATAAGTCTTAAGAGAAATATATATATGTGCAAATATATATAGTATAGAGAAGAATATTAAATATAAAAATGCTCCCACATTAGCAGGTCTAATTATCTACCATTTTAAAATGCTTTATTTTTTGTGGGTGCTGGTCTCTTCTGTCAGGTGGCTGGAGATAGGATGAGAGGAAATGGCAATCTCAAGCTGCGGCAAGGGAGATTTAGGTTAGATATTAGGAAAAATTTCTTTACTGAGAGGGTTGTCAGACATTGGAACAGGCTGCCTAGGGAAGTGGTTGAGTCACCATCCCTGGAGGTATTCAAAGAGCGCGTAGACGAGGTAGTCCAGAACATGGTTTAGTGGGCATGGATGATGGTTGGACTCAATGATCTTGAAGGTCTTTTCCAACCTAAATGATTCTATGATTCTATGATTTTAAATCATGCAATTAGGAACATAATTATAATATAGTCTCCCACTTTCAGTATCTTCAAATGATTGAATGCTTGGGGTACTTAAATTTTGAGGATGTCCTCTTGTATTAATCTTCCATTAGATGTAATAGTAGTCTTAAATATACATTTTCTATTTTGCCTTTAGGATTAAAAGTTGTTCTTTTGAGCATGAACCACATATAGTTTTATTACTGATTTGTGAAAGGGACATTCAGGTCAACAAAAGCTGTCTCTCGACTTAAGATATTGTAAAATGGGTATCTGGCATTTTTTAAACTGCGTCAGAAGGAAAATAATAAGGAAACTTTCAATTATAAAGCAAGAAATAAGGGAAGGCTGGAATGTGCCTCCATCTTCCCATATATCTAAGGATGTCATGACCACTTATTTGGTGCTCCGATTATATTCTTATATGAGACATGCTATGACTGTGGTCAGTCATAAAAGTGGTTCTGAATGGATTCTGATTCTGAAGCCCAAGTGAGTCTTTCCAAGTGATTTCAGTAAACCTCATTTCTAAGTACTCCCAGCAGTAAAAGGGACATATACCACATACTGAGGAGTCTTACATGTTCAGGTAATTTTATTCACCTAAAAACCATTATTAAAATATCTGCTGTGAAAGCCAAGGAATACTTCTGTATTCTGTGTCCATAATGTAGTATAACTTCTATTATAAGTTGCTTAAAGGATATTATTGTAGTGTTTAAAGCAGTTATTGAAAAATACCTTTATTTTATTGCTACATTATAAAACAGGAGTGGTAAGGAGCTCACTTTTATGGCTGATTTTAAGACAAGGAATGTAAATTCCAAAATTCCAAATTCTTTTTTTATCGAATTACCTGAAATTTTACTCTCATCCCACTGCTTAAGTAGGTAGGATACTTCTGAATATTTTATAACACAGGTATAGTTTTGGCCTCTTATTAGGGAGGTACTTAAAGTATTTTGAAGAGCTTTCACACATGGCAAAATCAAACACTGAAGATGGAAGGAACATAGTTGTTAAAGAAAGGTGATGATCATAGCAAAGCCTAAAAAATACTAATTACATTATTCTAAGCAGTGACACAATCTTTAATAAGACCTGAGAGCAGCCTGAGAACACCTAAGCAGCAGAGAAAAAAATCATTAAGTGACTGTGTAAGCTCACAGCCTTTGACATTAAATATGCCACCCCATGGGGTGAATTAAAAAAAAAAAAAAAAAAAAGAAAACCAAACCAAAACCCTACACCTGACTGTTTTGCTGGTTTAGAGTTTGAAAATATTGACCTCTAGAGCAGAATGCAAGCATATGAATTGCGCTATTGCCCCTCCTCATGGAAAGAAATAGATACTAAACTATCTGATGAATGCAGGTCACCAAGTGTTGTCACCAAGATGGTGAAAAGGGTCCCTTTGTGACTAAGGAAAGGTTAAACATTAATTCCACAGGTTTCCTTCTGCAGATCTAACAGTGTTGTTATGTGCTTTGATTTTCCCTAATAAGAGCAAGTGCATAGCCAAGTCACTTTATTCCTGAAAGTATACTTTGCAGGTAACATACAGTTGAGGATTGATAAAGCTGGGATGGAAATGTGTGGAAAACTTTACCATGTAATGCAAAGTTTTTATTTAAAAATTATTTAGGAATTCCCAGTAAATGGTTAAGAAAATTCATATTACATGATTACGTCTTTCCTTTTCCTTGGTATTTTGTTCTCCAGCGTAATCAGATTTACTGACTAGTATAAAACAATGTTACTCTTTTTCTTCCTTGTAGTGCTCAGGACTTGGCCCTTACCTGTTTCATTCTGTAAAGTAGCAGCTGATGTACAACATTGGTTGTTCCCTTTAGCTGGATTTTGGAAGTTTTAGCTGATGTCATTTTTCTAGAAATAATCTGTTCTTTGTAAACGTGTGATCACTGAGCTTGCATGAGACTTTATCTTTATAAGAAAGAGAAATAGAGGGGGTTTTGTCTGCAGACTTCTGTGCTTGCATTATTCCATGTGACTCCATGGCCTCACAAGGCTTAACCAGCATTTATAATCAAAAGAAATTATCTTTAGAGAAATCATGGTAATATTAAACTTTCCTAATATACAACATATGAAAAATATTAAAAGTATCTTAAACATTTCAGAGAATAACAAGTTCTTAAGTGCAGTTAGTATTTGTACTTATCACTGCCTCGTATGTCAGTACTCAAATCATTACAGAGGTTTATAAAGGAGTCTTTAAAGTGGTCAGCTCAGACAACCTCAATTTTTATCGTCACTGTTCTTAAACATCAAGGATGAAAAAAATCTTAAAAATCTGCAGTTTCATTCTTATGTTCCTGTTTGTTTTTTGTTTTTTTTTTGTCAATACAAATCCTATTATAAGTCTCTGCACCCCATGTGAAAAAACTGAAATGCAATTAGCCAGATGTATATGATGAAATTGTGTGTACTGCTGGCATACTTCCGTACCTTCTGGTATTGCTTATGATGTGAAGGATAAAGGAAATTCAAATGCATCTCATTTCTTGTCACTGCCCATGGGAACTAGGCAGAATCTGTGTGTCTTCCTGCGTAGTGCATAGTTCAGTTAGCCAGCTGTATTCATAGCTAATGTGGCCATCGTGGCTTCCAATGCATTTTATTTAAGCTCTGGCTGTATAGAAGGCTCCCAAGATGTAGATTGAATGATCTCCACTCTGATTTTAAGATCTGCCTTACCGGACAGCTCTGCCTGACACACTGCTTGCTTTGGTATATGTTGAAGGGCTATAGCATTCCCCTGTCTCTGCCTTTCCTGAGAAGTATAGGCCAATAGCTCATGCTACCTCCCACAAAATGCTCCTAATGAACTATTTGTAAGAAGTGCTTGATTGAGGTATTCGTTCAAAAGCAACCTCTCCCTGCCTCAAAGCTGCATTTGTTAAATGTTTCAGGAAAAGGAGTCACCCCTCTGGGAGAGAAAGGCTCCAGAAACTGTCAGCTGTTAGCTGACACTTTTGAGACAGGCCAGTCGGTGATGCCTGGGTCTGTGCAAGAGCTTTATTCCCTATTATTTCCCATCCTAGAAGGGCAAGGTAGATGATAACTCACTGCCCTCAGCAAGGACATCAAAAGTACTTTATGTTTTAGTGTTTACACTCTTTCTACATTTTATGTATCTGTTTCTACATATTCTCTTGTGACAAGGTGAATTTTATTCAAGATACCTAAGCATGAGATCCAAAGCAGAGACCAGATTCAAACTCCCCAGCCAGAGGTATTTTTCTTGTGTGATTAGGAAGCCTGGCTACCTCTTGCTTATGCTCTCTTTCAAGGAGGGCAGCTTGTACCCCTTCTGTGCAGTGGTGAACTCCTGGCAGGAGCCATCGCAGCCTGTCCCGTGGTCTGGCCTTACGGACCCTCCTGGAACGGGTATCTTTTCATTCAAATCCTCTCAGGTTTGAGAATGGCTTTAAGCTGACCCATACCTCCCAAATCTTGGTTGACTGGCTATGGTAGAAAAAGAGCTGCTGCTTTTGTGTCTGCACGCTCACAAAGGCTCAGACCTTCAGGTACCCAAGCAGACAGCAAGTGCCAAGACCAGAGAGACACTGAAGCTCAGAGCTGCTCTTGTAACTCAATGTTTCTTACTGACTGACCTCCCAGTGAGCACCTCGCCTGTATAAGTAGTTAGGCATTGAGTTCAGGGTATTCTGAGTCATCAGGCTGGAACAAGTCATTGAAAAACTCAAATATGTTGTTTAACACAGTGCCACCTCTACTTTCACAGAAGGATGGTATTTACCTTATAGTAACTAGAGCTTTTTGAAACATGGGTTTTACCACGTGAATCCCACAGCTCACTTTTAATGAATACACACAGAATCTTTCCTGATTTTTTTGTTAGTGGCAGGGTTACAGACTTTGTACCAGTGAGGAGGGAGAACACATCAGGGTGCCTGTATGAAAAAAGGCATCTTGAAGAGTTTAAGTCATTTTAACTTAAGTAACTTTTAAAAACAGTGGTTTAGTATAGGCAATCCTTCCTTTTTTCTTCTATATGTTAAGGTTTTCTTTCTTTCTGGAAAAAAAAAGGTATACTCATAGAAAAAGAGAAACAAATTTTATGGGGCAAGGAGTATTTCTTGCTAGTATCTTCCTTGCTGTCTTGCAATTTGGATTATGCTCTGTAAGTGGAGCAAAACAGTAAATTTATTCCACCGAAATTCAATTAGTGCATCTGAAATCAAATTTCCCTGAGGCAAAAATCTGCTAAGTAAATAGAAGAACTCCCTTGCATGCACCTGTGTTTGGAATAGCTTGTCACGCTATGGAGATATGAATAGCAAGATAGGCATTTTAATCTTCAGACTTGAGATTTCAATTCTAACGGACACTACTGAGAGCAAGGCTTCCAGGAATTCACGTGTTGTTTCTGGTCTTTGCAAGATAATTCTCCAAGTCGCACATCTAGTGGCTCATGGTGACTAGACAACTCCCTCCAGTGGAAGATCTATTGCATGAACTCTTCTTGAAACTTCTAATGACTCTCTCCTTGGCAACAAATGCATCACAGGCTTGCTCCCTTTTACCTTTTTACAATAAATCAGTAATCTTTTATATTTCTTAAAACTAAACTCCGTAAAGCACATTGTATTTTGCTTCAAGGAGCTGTGGTTTGGTTCCTGAGAGGGATACAGATCAAATAATTAAAGGAATTAAAGTCAAGGCTTACCTGCTACACACAAGAAAGAATCAAAAGAAGCCAGAAGGCTGACTCCTCACTGTTATTCTTTATATAGGAGAGCAACGCTGTCTCTGGGGCATGAAAATTATGTTCCATATAGGTTGTGACAGTGGGTTTAGCCTATTCTAAAAGGGCAGCTGGAAACACATGCTGCAGCCTCCTTCAGAATGACACATCCACTACAGATCCCCAAGCAGTTTGCATTCTTGTCAGCTTTTGCTCTAATCTGTGTCCTGTACCTCAGGTTGTGCCAGATGCTAGCCTGTAGACCTCTAACTGTAAAGAACAATACATGATGCCAGCAAAAAAGGTTTTGTAGCACATGCAATGAGTAATATTCTTGATCTTACATCTAGGGCTTCTGTGGTACTTCCAGAAGCTACTATTATGCATAGTATAATGATGCATGCCTTAATTTAAATTTAATTTTCTGAAATAAATTTCACATTCCTTAGGATTATGATTTGGAAATAGAAATCTTTTGACAAAGGTGCAGAAAACAGGTGCAGAACAGGCTTTGACTATAGAAATTTCCTTATGACACTGCTAGTGCGGCACTCCTGCATTTCCTTTAATGCAAAGACGTAATTCTATCCTGTACTTGTTTGGTGCCCTTCCTCAAGTATCTCAGTTGCCATGTTATTGGGAATTTGTCTTACTAGGGCCTCAATTAATGAACTAATGCTCTCAGGTTTCCTTTTTTTTTTTTCCCCCAGAACCGGAGAACCCAGGTTGTTCCAAACAATCTGCTTATCTTCTTCAGTTAGAAACAGACTTCTGAAGGAAGACGTTTTGTTTACATTTGCACGGATTACTGCATTTTCTAAAATGTAGGATAATCTTACAGAGCAAGCCCTCATTCTTCTGAGGGAGGAAAAGTCTGTCTTTGAATAGAAGGTAAGCATCCTTCCCCTCGCTTTCTACATGATTTGATATTTCTAGTTTGCCACACTTTACCATGCACACTCCTCTCTCCCAGTCCCTTTCCTCCATTGAAGTGGCAGATCTGAGCATTGGCTTTTGAGCTGGCATGGGAACTGCTACTTCACACTATATCGTCTGCTATACAATACCATGATAAACTACTGTAATATGAGGTAAGATTGGTTTTTTTAGGACAATTTCCCTCAAAAATTGCTTTAAAAGCTTGCAAAATACAGCTTAATATTTCTATTTCTCGTTTTCCTTAATCTAAATAAATAACTGAAAAATACACACTGTGTTCTACATTGTGGGAAAAGCAAACAACATGCAAGCTTTCTGACCACAAGAGGAAATAAAACAAGAACACATGTCTTCCCACAAAAGTACAACTATCTCCACCTAAATAAGTGAACTGAAATAACTGAAGTGCAAATAGGAATCCTCTTGTAGCCCTCTTTTTCTGTTCAGGTAACATGTAATATAGAAATCAAAGGATACCCCTTTTCAGCTGTTAGTGGAAGATACTGGCCTGGTGCTGTACTGGTGTATGAGAGGATGAGCATGCTAAAAGTCCTGTGAAGAACACCTCCTCACCCAAACATCTGTTTCAGTTAGCTTTGAATCAAGACACATGTTTAACATGACATTCATCAGTGTTAGCACAAAGAAGATATATGGTTTTCATTCTCCTGTTGTCACTGTATCTTAGGCAACAGGCTTCATTTTAGATTCTCTGCTTGCCTGTTGTTCCTCTCAATGCAGAATTTAAAAAACGTTGTAGGAGAAAGACATAAACGTGGTCACAAGGCTCTGTTACTGCAGGAGGACATTGTCTGAATTCAGGGATTATTTCGCTAGCATAGTAAGTGTGACTTGTTCTCACAGCAGTTCTGTCCAAGATCGTTGCATTACAAGATGCTTTGAATATAGTCTTAACCTGGAATGTGAGAACTAGGCCTGTTGAGTACACCAAGGTCTTTGAGATATTTGGCACCTATGAGCTCTTACATCAGGATTCTGCTCTCACAGAGTGCTCAGCAGAAGATTTAGCTTTCTCTTTACAAACTGAAAGCATGGCTGTGGTGATAAAAACAGGACAAGTGAAAAGTTCTCGTGCAGTTTTGATGCTAAGGAGATGCTGTCAGAGCTACTCACACTACATCGCTGTTGTAAGTTACTGTGGAAGCTGAGGGCACACTTGTCTTTGCACACTTGCAGGCATAAGTTTAAAATCAGTATGATTCTATTAATTTCCCTTTTGAATCTTGTAAGATGTTTCTCAGTTATAGACAGGTGAAACAGTGTCTCGTTTTCATGTTCATGCCTGTGCAAAATTTGTTTGTTGCCATGAGGACTGCACGCCTTGTAGCACACAGTTCCCCCATCCTCGTTAGAGCACGAGGAGTTGCTGTTCTTGCCATGTCGGTACAATGGACTTCTCCCAGGAAAAACTGCTTGTGTCCATGCTGTCTGAATGAGGTCAGTTCTCCTGGCAACCACACTTTATCCGCAGAAATGTGCATTGTTTTCTAACACTTTCCCCTTCTCTGTAGAAATGATGTAAAATCCAAGGGAGCAGAAGAGCAAGAAAGAAACCTAATCGGCATGCAAGCGGCAAACGCTGTGACACTTATTTACCTTTCGGCTGATCACTATTGTTTCACAAATTATTAGGCAGCCCGAAGTTTTACAAGACAACACTGTGTTAAGAACACTCCATTAGGTTGCTCAGCAACATGCTCATACAGTAGATTTTTTTTTGTTAGACAGAAGTCAAGTTAACACAGGATTAGTTACTGTCAGATATGGCAGAAACTAATAGCTATATGGCTGTGTGCCTTCGGAGATTATTTCAGTCACTTCCTCCCGCCCTCCTTTCCTTCCCCCCTTCTCCAGTTTGAGGAAGCTTGTCGGGGCTAGGGTGATCCCATGGGAGTTGGGAAGAAGAGAGGAACTGCTTTGTTGGTGGGGACGGCCAGAGCTGCCTGCTCCGGCTCCACTCCAGCAGCCCCAGTGAGGTTCCTGCCAGGAGGGGATAAGTGGCATGAGGGTGACTGACAGCGCTATGCCTATAACACAGGAATTCTCCGCTGGTCGTGTAAGGTTATGAATGTTAAATCTCCTTTGCAGAAGTAGCAGGGGATCGGGCTGTTGTTTCTTTTTCTTCCAGATTTCAAACCCTTTTGAACAGGAGAAAGACACCCCCTGCGCTTTTAATGGCATTTTCACTCTTTTAAAAGGGAGCAAAGGCTTGGGCTCAGCTTAATAAAAACAAACATTTACCTTGGTTACAAGAACATCCTCGTTTTTGCCAGTTTAAGCATCTTATAACTGCTCAGACCATGAAGCAGAACTGCTGCGGGAAGAAAAGCCTCCCCTACAGAGAACAGCCACTTATTCACTGGGACACTCCTTACGGCGCTGCTCTCAACTGCGTTGCACGGCTCAGTCCGAGTGGGCAGATCTGGCTGTAAAAGGTCCCGCTGTCATACCTTAACACAATTTCTATGCTTGTGACTTTTACTGATGCCTTAACTGATTGCTCTCTGCCATTCCTATGGTATTCATAAAGCTAGTGTCAGGTACTATAATTCTACCAGCAAGATTGATCGCAAAACCTATAATTAGAATATTAGTTAGTAAAACCTGTAAAGTACTATATTTATTTTAGATTATTACCTTCTTTGTTGTCATGGGGGTCACTGTAGATAGAAGCCAGGGTAAACAAGGAGAAAATGACAAAAGCCAGCAAGATGAAAGCTGCTTCAAGGTTTGTGAAGGGCAGCTCCATGAACTGTTACTGCTTCGCCTAGGAAAAAGTGTAAATGTGGAAAGGGACTGCTCTCAATAGAGTAGTTAAGTCTTTAGTCAGGAAAATACTAGATCCTGGTCAAACTGGTTAAGTAACTTTAGCAGGTAAGGAAACAATACTGCTGACTCATACAAGAATGCAAGTTCAAGCCCGTTTTGCTGACACGTAGTATGTACAGTTGCTCTAGGGGACATTTACAGCAATTATTAAAGTAAATCTGCGCTTAACTGGACGTCTATATCTACCCATATCCTATATTTATTTAATATGTATTTATGTGCAATGCATTTAATATCAGGAACGTATTTTGACTCTGAAAGAGTAGTAAATAAATCCTTATTAAAACAAAAAGTATCTGTAAAGATCGGTAGGAAAGCATAGATTTTCTTAACAGTAAAACTCCTAGTATACACAAAGGCTACCTTCTGTGTAGTAGAAAGTTTAAAATGTATGAGAGAAAGCCCTGATATTACAACCAAATTGCAAATCAAATCCCAATCAATAGCTCAGGGATTCTGAAGTCAATAGAAATTTAAAGTGGTTGGTTGCCCTCAGGATTTAGCTCTAAAAAGCAGTCTCCCCGAAATCTTAAAACCAAGGAGTCCCATACATTTGTACAGAGAAGTTGTGAAAAAACAGAAGCATATAAAAAATGAAAACAGTTTGCAGTAAATAAAGGGAAGCCGGCACTTACTGATTGCCAGGAATTTGTGTGTGTATTCCATTAGGGTTTCTTCAAAATCATCCCAGTTCTATAAAATGATTCAGTATCATGGACTGAGTTAATCACTCCCAGCTGGAAGGATCTAATGTAACGTGGTTCCCTGACGCTTTTCAGTTGCTGCCTTGCTCACGGCAGGAACACTCCACATCAGACTAGAGAGTGGAGAAATTGGAAGGAGAAGGCGCAGCTCAATGAGTTTTTTTCTTGTACCTGCCTACAGGATGGTGGTGATGTGCAAGCAAACTGAAGCAACAGAAGTTGTAGCAGTGCCATTGGGGCAGTCAAGACTGACGTTTGTACATTGTAAATTGCGTTGAATTTTAAGCCCTAGTAAAATATTAACATAATTGTAAACAAGACTAAGTAGTGTAAGAAAGAAACCCAGCTCAGTAAATGTATCAGCAAGAATTTTAAAATTCAGATCCATACCGATATAGGCAATAATTATTAGAGTGATATGGCTATGTCAGCAAGAACCAAACCTGCATACATGCAACTTGTATGAAAAAATGGTCCTTTTGAAGGATCTTTCTGATCGCTTTGTGAGGATTTCATTTGCAGTAAAGTCTCGGTCTGAAAAACACAAATACCATTTATAAAAACTAAAGCATCAGTCACCTCTGATTGTACTAGGTACATGTTAATTAAAGGGGATTTCTAAACTATAATTTTTTAATATTCTGATTTTTCTATTATTTTTAAAAAATCAAATATTTTGACATTGCTATTTCTGATCTTTTGTATAGTGATCTAAGCTGGAATATTTCCACAGCAGGCAAAGGAGTGATACTTATGAAACCCAATGTCAATAACACCTGAATAAAATAGGAGAATGTGGAGATGATTTGATCACTGTCATATCCAATGTATCTTCTGCTGGATCATTTTTGCAACAAACATTTCATTAGTAACTACTTTAAATCTCTCTTTACGATTTCTAAGAGTGAAAACGTAGTTACGCGTATCAAAACTTCCCTGTCTATATGATGGATTAGTTTCTTACCCCATTTTATTCAATAAACCAAAGAATCACCTATCTGAGTCAGACGTAAGCTTACACCTGTGTATCTATTGAAAAATCTATTACTGACTGTTTTTATGCATGCTTTTTCTTTTCAACAGATAGTATTTATATATCTGCCAGAATTTCGATGTGAATTCAAAACTTACAGTTTTTCCTATATACAGAGACAAATTCTTCCATTACCCTATGTGTCAATAAAGCTGATGAATCTTTCATGTTCTTCTTAACTGATAAAAAAAAGTTGTGTGCAATTAAAGAAGGAGCTTGATTTCTGAAACTATGCTACAGTTGATAAGAATTTTTGATATAATAGCCTGCAGTTTCTTTAGGGAAAGTCATTAAGAAAAACTGATATACTTGGTATTGTTGTGCATATATGTGTAGTACATGATATTTTTACCTACACATCATTAAGTAGTTAAATATCAAATCATAAAACCTTAAACATTAGGCACAACAAGAAAAAATTAATCTGAACAGCCATCAGTAAAAGAACTGGTGGTTGGCAATGCTTTTGAAAGCTGCTAAGTCCTATTGAAAGTAGTTGGAATATAAGCTCCTTAGCTGGCTAGCACATCACATTTTTTTTTCTCTTCACTGTTGGCAGTATCGGCTACCTGGCTGCCATACCTTTAAGAATGGCTACAAGCAGAGCCATCTACTGGTACTAAGTTATAACTACCACTAAAGAGAAAAGTCATAAACAGTAAAAAACATTTGAAAAGTGTTAATTCTGAATATACACTTACATATATATAAGAATATATATATAAAACCGCTTAAGTATGAATTAGGACAACACTTTTATTGGCAAAAATACGCAGCTGTCAGAGTAAAATTGTAATTTGACTTAATTTTAAAAATCACAGAACATTATAATAAATTATTAAATTGTGGTGATCATTTATTTGTACATTGTCCACTGTACACTGAGAAAATACCACATCTTTCTTTTTGGAGACTAGCAATGGAGACGCATTCAATGGAAGACCAGAATCCTCCGCCTAAGTCCAACCTTTGTCATGAACAGAGCGTTAAAAATAGAAGGTTTGTGCCCCGTATTGAGGTCTTATTAATACTTTAGGAAGGCTTTACAAACAGATACAAACTCTGTTTAGATATCTACAATGAGGTTGAAGAACATAAGGGCTTAGCCCCTCAAATGTGTCTGTATTGTGGCTGAAAAATTGACGCCTCCACTTTCGAGTACTTAAAGGCAAAACTATCAAATGAACTTGAATTCTGAATGCTGAAAGTCATGAGTGAATCAATTCCATATGTTTAAGTTTCTTTTGATCCAGGTAACATTATACAAGGCTAACACATTCTTGTTTGACTCTTTAAGATTTCCTATATAAAAAAAAATTGCTTACTAACCTTTTATTTTTGTGGCAAATAAAATGTGAAGTTATTTGATATAAATCTGTAAGTGCCTAAGCCAATCTATAAGAGCCAGAGAACAAGTTCATTAGGGTTTCCTAACCATGCTTGTTACCTTGTTTTGCCATGGAAAACAGGAATGCTGTTAAAAGTCTCAGGAAGGAATAACAGTTAAACAGAAAGATTAAGAATGGACTCAAAACCAAACACCTTATTCAGTATCATCACATGATAGGGAATCTTCAGAGCAAAACTGGAGGTGCTAGTGTGCAGAAAAGAGTTAAGCCTTCCAGTTCAAAAACATTGGGAAGGTGTTCATAAGTAACCTGTCTTTCCCATGGGGTCTAATATGCCATCACAGTTTACCTGGAAAACTAGAGGAACTTGCTTCTCACCCCTGTAAGATGCATCTTCTTCTGTATTTGTTACAGGGACTATTTAGTATAAAGGTTACATGAAACCTTCAATCTTCCTTAGAGGCTGACAAGTCTACCATATTTTTCAGCTAAGGGAGACCCTTGTTTAGGAAAATGCCTTTTAAAAAATACCAGTAGGTCAAAAATAGCTGGAAAGCAAATCCTGCCTTTTGAATACGAATAACCTTTCAAAACATGGGTTATTGACTAAGTTTCTAATATCATTCTCCATCAATGAAAGCAGATTGTAGTTAGCTGGCTACAAATGAGGAAAAGAAGAATGGGCAGATGTGGGAAAAGATGCTGGTGGAGACAAAATAAAAACAAAGGTTGATACCCTTGTAGAGAAATTGGACTAGCATTCATCATTACTATGTGTTTACAGGGACACTATTAAAATACTGAAAAATAACCCCACTTGAGATACAGCTGCTGACATTTTACTGGAGACTGATGAAACAAACCCCAGATCTTGGGGTTTGAATTCTGATAGCTTTGGAATTGGATTAACTTGGAAAAAGATGGGGAAGGTCAAGCTGATTTTTGAAAGGATGTTAAAAGCTTTGCATTGAAGTATACCCAGAAAACCACTCTAAAACCAGATGAGACTTACAGAATATTCAGTTGTAGCAGAAACAATTGGTACGTCTCATGATTTACCAGTTCACTGGGTGGGGGAAACAGAGTCAGCACCAAAGCTGGTGTTCAATGGTTGTGTAATGTTTCTTTGTCTTTTTCAAAGAAAAGTGTATGAAAAGTATCCCAGTGACCAGATTCTACAGACTTTTATTTTCTAGATGAAATTCTGGCCCCACAGGGATCTTTAGAAAGCTCATCCATTACACTGGTGTGGCTCGGATTTCACTAACTCTGTAGCAAGTTCCTCCACAAATACGTTTGTTGACTTGTGTGGGATGACAGAAAATAAGGAACTAACCATCAGGACTAAATGTATATATCATAGCCTTAGAAAAGATGAAAGAAAAATGTGAGACTGAAAAGAAAAGAAAAATCCAGCATTTCTCCAAGCAGAGCTTTTAACTTAAGAGGTTGAACTAAGACAGAATGGAGATTAGAATAAGAACTCAGTGGGAGCTGGACAGAATTAAATCCATAATTCGAAGTCTTATTTTTCTTTCTTTTTTTTTTTCTTAAACCTATACACATATTTGTCTAGTCTAGGTTGCTTATTGTCAACAAAAATATCATTCCTTTTCTACAGGAATGATAAAGTAAAATTGCAGGAAAAAAATTAATATGGGACAGGTAGAAAATATAAAGCAAACATATAATATACATACCTACGTGCCTGCTCCTGTCACTGGAAAGAATGCTGCCAGTGAAGCGGAAATATCCTTCATGATAGTGCTTGTATTTAGTATGTGTTCTTACTGTTTTTGCAGAGGCACTTCCTTGTACACTGACACTGCTGTCATAGCTGTTGTTGATCACTTCTGACACTGAACTGTGGACTTGACCCTGTAGATAGGACACTCAACCCCAAAAAGTATCAGAAAATGAGGAAAGGCAACATCCAAACTTTAAAAATTTTCTGCTGTAATTAAAATCCAGCTTTGTAACTGACAAAAATTATTTGATCTCATAAAAATGGTTGACTAAACCAAATAAAGTGCAAGGGTCAAAAAGTGACTTATGAAAGTGTGATGTCTACCGCTTCGATCCAGTGATTGTTCCTATTACTGATAACATGAAGTACCTACTTTACATAGGCCAAGCTAAACAAATATGAGCTTTGTAAGATATTAACTTTAGTTATTTCTCTTAATGCAGTGGGACATATATCATTGGTCTCAATTAAATTTCTAGTTGTTTTCATTTTTTTACATCCATTACATAATATACTTACACCACACTGCCATTTCTTGAGAAAGACATCATACGAATGTGGCTTTCTTTGCTTTAAAGTAACAAATACTGTATTAATGAGAGTAATATTATTCATAAATCTACTGTATTTTGTTTGCTATAAACAAGTCCTTCAGTTTTTATCATTTAAAAAAACAGTAATAAGAGTCAGGCTGCATATTAAAGAAGTGTTCACACACTGGAGGGAATGGATCTGAGGAAGATTCTACTAAAATGGTTTGTGAGGCACCACCATTAAAGGCATTATATGATTTGTTCGTTGTTACTGTTTTTCTACCTTTTGCTGCTTTTAACTGTCATTCAATTCTGTTTCTTGGCAAGTCTTTCAATTGACTAAATACTTAAAAGCTGACTCCTGTGCTATGACATCATCTGTTGTAAATCAGCATCATTTGCTAACTACAAAATGCTGGAGATCTCATGAACAGCTTCTTCAGTGAATTATACCCTGCTGAGTGACGTGCTGTGGTGGGCTGGGTACCCTAATAAAGAAGTTAAATTATTTAAATCTGCTTGGATATTTATGCAGCATAGGTATACCCTCCATCATCAGCTCAAAAGTGAACTGAAACAGAAAAAACTAAATCAGATATAGAGGAAAAGGTAAGAGAGGGACTGTGGAAGGGCCAGCCAGAGAAGTACCAGTAGAAAAAAACAGTTGCCAGAGGAATAAGTAAGTGACAACAGATATAGTGTGTGTATACATCAGAGAAGATAAGAACAGCCTTTGGACTTGCATATCTGTAATTTCCTAGTTATCTCAGTATATCCTAAGTTCATAGTATGTTCTAGACTCTTGTTTACTGAATCTGCTCATCTTGTTTCCTTAACTTGTATTGTAAGCTTATCAAAGTATAACCTAAACCAGATATGTTAGCTGTGAAAAATGCAGTAAAGTATAACTTTATTATGGTATACTGAAAAATAACTAGTTCAATGTAAGGTAAGATATTTTCTCCTTTTGTAGGGTTTAGCTTTATTAACAATTATATAAAAAGTGGGATATTATAGAGATTAACTCAAACTTTCTCCTAAGATTTTGCTGCTCCTATGATTAATGCTTGAGGAATGCTCATCTTAGAGCATACATCCTTTTTCGTTATCTCAGTAAAGAAATGAGCCAACAATGTTAGTGAGTCAGCAAGGCACATAAAAAAGCTCTTGCTAAATAATAATAAAAAAAGGCTGTTGTGTTGCTATAATGTTGTTACAAAAAAAGTTGAAGTTGCTCTGAGTCTGACTTGTCCTTAATTATGTTTGCACCTAAACAGTTCAGTTCAGGGGCATTTTCTGTTCATGGAAATTGCCAGTGACAGGTAGTTTTTCTAGCTAGTGTTGTTTAGGGTTTTTTGTTGTTCCTGGGTTTTTTTTGTGTTTTGTTTTGTTTTTTACTATCTCTGGATGTTATATCCAATGTCTTTAATATTAAATATACCTATATGTCTTTAACTCTGCTGTCCACATATTGTTCCATGTTTTTATCTGCCTAAGCAACTAATATGGATTAAAAGGCAAAAGATCCTGCCGTACTTATTTCTGTGAGATATCAATGACTTTATTGAGGAGTGGAGTGAAATTTTGTTTGTAACACTGAATCTAACATGCTGACCTGCAGAAACAATTCTAAATACGAATGATTTTTTTTTTTTAGTATCAGCTTGAGATCCTCATAGGTCAGAATGCAGATGAGTCCAATGTAAAACTTGATGATTTTTATTCTGGCTCATATGACATTCAGCTATACATGTAGTGCTGAGCACATCTTCATAATTTCTTTCATAAAGCTTAAAGGCATTTTTTGTGCAAGAATCTAATGACAAATAGTTGACATGTATTCTATTACAAAGGAAAGGCATGTCCAGTGTGAAATGTGAAGCAGTAGAAAAACTTTTGGAGCGGGAGCAGGACTTTTCTTTAACCAATTCAGACTCAAAATTGTTGGGTTTTAAGCCATTTGAAAGAAAAGCCTTGTCAAAATGGAATTTTCTGTATCCCAGTGACAGTCACACATTACATCAAAATTTGGATGGACTCATGGGCAGAACAACCATAAAATACCCCCATGCTCAGAATATGTACTTAAGACCCGCAAATGAATCATAGCAGCGAGATTCTGCACTCTGCAAGTCAAGAGAAGAACCAGCAAACAAACCCTGAAGTTATTCCTAAGAGTATACTCTCCTCCCATTTCAAGCTCAGCCCTTTAAGTGGGAAGGAAACCCTGCTCCTGGCAGTCACTGGAGTACATTTTACTACTGGCACATGCAAGCGGCAGAGGATGGATCAGCTCAGCACACCTCAGCTCCCAAGTCGAGGAGAGCACAGCCCATCCCCATGCACGTCATGCCAAAGCACCTTGCGGTAAACCAGCTGCCAAATTGAGACCGTCACCGTAGCCTGGGATGTTTGGCTGGTTTTATGCCAGGAAGAATCAGCCTGCCAAGCTCTCTCCAACAAATATCTGATGCAGGAGGAAGAGAAGGGTTTCTTTGTCTTCTGTTAGAAATAAAGTCGCAATATTGTAATAGTATATCCTTTAATCTAAGTGACCAGTTTGGTGTTTCCGCTAAAATGTTTTGGAGTTATGTTGAATTTGTATGGAGTGATATTTGAAAAAAATGTTTACCAAATGTTCTTTCCTTTAAAACAGTATGAATTTAATAGCAGGCAGAAGAGATCTCTTTAAGTGAAACTCTACTTTTCAAATTTAACTGGGCCTAATTGGTCAGAATTTTCCCAACTTTTTTTTAGTGACACTAGCAATAGGGATATATAAATATTTTATTCAATCCAAAAAGTAACTTTATAATAAGTGAGCTATCAGGAAAGAAAGATCATAAAAATGCTAATTAAAATGAATATGATATTTTGTCTTCATTCAGAATCTAAACTTAAAGTAGTTAAAAATATTAAAAAACCTCTTCATTTCGATCTTGTTTCTCTTTCCCTTTTAGCAATAATTAGAAAACCTTTCTGCCTGTATGTCTAAGCTTCTCGATGGCTGTGCTTCAGCAGAGGTTCCTAGTGATTGAGTCAGCCTTTGCAAGAGGAGGTTGATTATTTGTAATACGCTATGTGTAAAGTGTGGCATCTAGGATATGCCAACAACTAAAAAACTGATTTTCCAACCATGATATTCAGCATTGTTGAAGTATCCTCTCTCCAGTGTAAATTTCTTTGGTCCAACTTCTGTCTGGGTGTATGTATCACCCTTATCATGCTACACTAGCCATATGCTTTCCATTAAGCACCATGACTAATAACTGTTGTTCATCTTCAGCCCTCATTCAGAGGTGAATTGTGTTCGTAGCAGAGTTTGGATAGGGCTTTTGTTTGTTTCTTTTCTCTGTAGACACATTGTGATACCTATCTCTTTAGGAAACTTGTATTAGAGAAGTGATTCTAGGTCGCTCCTTGGGCAAAAGTTTATAAGCTTTATGGTACTATGTGGGATCTCTTGGACTATGTTAAGTAGAGAGACTAAACCCAAAACTTTGCAGTTGCATAAAGAAATCTTTCTGAATTTCTTTCAGACCCTAAGTGTGGGTGTATATATATATAAAATGTATATAAAACTGAGGGAGATCAGAAAATATATAGATCCTACCTGTGAGATATTAGAAGACAATAAAGGGGAACTACATTGTCTTCCATATCAAGTCAGTGTTAATAATCCTTTAATATTGAAAGGATCAAATATAAATTATGACATGATTTTGCAGTGTAGTGACACTTCTAGCTTAGATCATACCAATAAGAAATGGTGTTCATCACTTCATAGGAAGCAGTATTAGGAAGCAAAATATCTGTATAATACTGAAAACTTAAATTGGAAAAAGAAGGCACAAAATAAGCAAATATAAATGTGCTGACCTAGTAATTCATTAGACAACAAATAATTAAAACAAATTTTTTCAACCTAACTCATTTGGATATACAGTTGTATGGTCTGTATTATCAACAGACAATATCTTTGCTTTGCCAAATCAGGTGACTGCTTACCTACTAGCATGACTAGGAAGGCTATGTTTATTTTTCCATGGCCAGACTATTTGTTTGTGGGGTGCATCTTGCCTGGACAGAGGTTTCCTGTTTAAAGCCACAGCTAGAATGAAGTTAGAGCTTGGTAACAGCAAGTTGCACTTGGGTTCCTTTTTTGTCTTCTCTGTTTTCTCACAGTTGTCTAGAATTTGCTTTTTCTCACAAAATTTTTGAAACTGAGAATACTTCACAGCAAGGAAAATGCTGCAACTATTTAACCACTTGGAATGCACATTTACAGATCCATTTTCATACTCACAGGCATATCCATATGCAATGCAAATGATGTGTTCCTAGTACATAAAAACAATATTGGAGTTAATAAGTAGATTTATGTCAGCTTTCATGCTTATCGTATCCCTAAAATGATCAGGTAGAAAAAGATCTGGTAGAAAAAAGCCAAAACAGTGAATTTTCTTTTGAACTAGTGGTACATAACTTTTGCTAACTACATTTTTAGGGTTTGGTTTGACTGATCTGCTTATCTCAGTGGTGTAGAGAAGACATAAAATAGCTGGAATGGGCCAGTAGTGAATCTTCCTAAGTTGGCAAAAGACGGTGGAGATAACATATCTGCTTCCTGCAGCCACAGCTCACAATCCTGGCACCGTTCCTCTGATAAATCCACAGTCCAGTAATGCCTGTATGCAAGGTCTGGGCAGTGTGGGGTCTGCCAACCCCAAACTCTCAATTCCTCCTTTACAGCTGACTGGGTATTGGGCTAAAGCGCTCAGTTGGCCTTTCAAATAGCATACGCTTCCATTGAGGATATATGAAAAGGACTAAAGTTTAGTTTTCAATTCAGTTAAGTGTAAGTCAAGAGTGAACAACGATCTATTTGTGTGACCTAAATTATTTTAATGTATCTAATGAGAATTTCTGGGAATAATTTGGACTTGCATAATGAATAATGGGATATGCTTGCTGATTTGATCTTACAGTGCCACATACGCTGCTTCAGTTGAATCGCTCTTTTTATAAAACATTGTTCTATCTGTCAACACTGTGATATCTTATTTACAACTAACTGCAGTTCTGTGAAAGCTTAAAGGATATATTTTGGAAACTCATTTTATGCCTAGTACCGTCCGGACTCTGTAGATGTCACTCTTTTGACTATTTTAATGGTGGTATTTTGCTGGTAAATGAATGTGAAGGGGGCATTATGATTTATCTGCTTCTCTGGGTGCTTAAAAATACATTACAAAATAAATATACAAAGATATCATTTCACACCCAGGATTATTTACTTTCCTTCATTTACTGCTATTATCCTAGGAGCAGTAGGTAAAGTAATAGCTGACATGACCATACACTTTATAATTTTCCCAGAATGCCAAAGAGATCTGTAATTACTGGTGTAACTCAGTCTTGTGGTGTTATATATATATTTTGGTATCTCAGAAGAAAGTAACTCTGCCATTTGCCCCAGCTGAATGCTTAAAAAGTTCCCTCCCAGATACTAAAAAATTGGTCTATGGCATTTTAATACAAACATATTGTATTTGTCTTTAAGCAGTTTGGGCTAGCCTATCAATTTGGGCTTCCTTGCTCTCCACTAAGCCTACCGAGATTAATGGGCACATTGAAATCAGTGAAGTCAAAAGAGATGCAGCACCCAATTATTTTGGTATTCTACTGTTTCCCTTTCTTGCCTCCCTATATTGCATGTGGTCTGTTGTGACCAAAATGCTTCTCTGAGACCTTCCTGGACTGAAACTTTGCAGCCATAAGAAATATGGCTGAAAAAGCTGGGGGTCCAGATTGACTCCAGCTTTTATTCTGCTGTTGAATCCCAGATGGCAAATTTATTTGGAAGTGTCAGCTTGCTTTGTATCCTGCTGAGAAGATCTTGCATACCTTATGCAAAAATACATAGCTGATGATGTTTTGATATAAAAATTGCTACAGCCAAGTACACTTCCAAGATATTTTTTAGAAAAATCTCTATCCATTTCTTCCAATTTATAGATAATCCTGTGCGCAGTCAGAATTTTTGAGCTATTACTATAGAAAATGGTACTGAATAAGCTAAAAGAAGAAATGGTAGTAGGATACATAGAAGTCTGTAGGTTGGAGGAATAAACTCCTTCAGATTTCTATGGTGAGAAGTAACTATCTGGAACTGACGAAAACTTTTTTTTTTCCTTGAAGACAGCATTGACCCAGTGTTAACTCATATGGGGGAGGCAAATGGATAATGACACAATGTAAGAACATCTAGATTTCATGCAGCCAGCTATTGTGTTTAGATGACATTTCAGGAATATACATACTATGGTATGCAAAGCTCATTGACAATGGCTACTTAATTCAAGTTACTCTGAGCTATCTGTATGCACCTTTTCAGTTTGGCATTTACACTAACACTTTATAGTTTATATCACATGCAGTATCTATGATTGCAAATGACCAAACCAAAACTGAAAGGGAAAAGAAACCTTTGTATTCCCATAGTATTGACATGCTATAATTAGCTGAAAGGGTAGTGTGTATTCAAGTAACCTTTTGCCTGCAGTATGTAATTTCCATTTTCAATTAGTTTACATTTCAGGCAGTGGATGAAATTTGGTTTTGTAGCTGTCTACTAGAGATCTAGTTTTGTTCCTTGGGTTTGACCTCTGAGAGGAGAAAGTAAGGAATACTAGAAAAAAATGTTTGTTCAGGAGTCTCAAGTTTTCTAATGCCCACAGACCTTGCTGAATTTGTTTTCCCTGACCTTTACTTAGGGAACTAAATTAACTTAAACAAATACGGTGCTTTTTCCTATTCGACTGAAATCAGAGAATGGCATTGTAATTACTTTTAAAAGGGAAAGAGACAATTTAGTTTTGATCAAAGGATGTATTTATTGAAAATTTGGTAGAAGTAATTCTGGTAAATGCATTAAAAGAGAACTGAATTGAAATAGAAGCAGTTGTTGAAGAGTTCTATCCATACATAAGCACTTTGGAAAAATTCCAAACAAAGATGTTGTCATTTATAAACCTTCATAAATTCAATTTTGTATATTTATTAGAAAATTCAAGTTATTGATAGCAGGCTATTTTACTTCATAACCTCCTCACTTTTTAACTATTGCAAAGGTTTAGGACTGTTCTCATAACTCTTGTAAAAATCCATGTTTACGTGACCAATCATATGCCATTGCATTTATTTTTCTTCCTAACTTCCGGGTCCTCTGTTTTCTTTTTAATAGCTAGGAGAAGCATACACATCCCCAACTTCCAGGGCACGATCCTTTTGACATTCCGTAACCCATTAGGGAAGCATTTGTACTCATAAACTAACTGTCCAGTCCAATACCTCAGAATTAATCTGAATTCAGTACATTATCACAAGAGGGAGCCCTTGCCAACACCAAATTCTGAAGTTGGGTACCTGATTTTGCAGAGCTACATTAATAATCTATTAAGAGAAATGTAGGTCCTGTGCACATGCAGTGAAAGTAGATTGACACTAGAAGAGGACCTTCTGAGACACATTATATGCGAATTGACTTTTTACATAGGAAAAAAGCCTAGAAACTATGGTTGAGCATTGAGTAGGTTTGAATCGTGATTTTTAAATTATTTCTTTTTCTATTCGTTACTGTGATATTCCTGTTATTAATGAGATTTTATTGAGGAATGCAGGTAGAACCTTAATTCTGGGAAATCAGAGTAAGAGCCTTCATAAGAGATTCATAACAGCTTCCATCATATGAGGATTACCTGTGTGTTAGTAACTTGTTACTGATCTTTGTTTTTTAAGTTGAAATGAATGCAGAGGTCTGAGCAACATGGGAATAAGTTCAAAATGAAAAAAATAACAGTAAACAAGTCAGCTTGTATAAACTAGATTGCTTCATCCTACTTGTGCCTTTTATTCTTTCAGTGTACAAAAATATATTTTAGTTAACTTGTTGATTCCATTTGGGAATCAAGGTGAAGAAAAAATACAGATGTGGAATGACCATGGGAACTCCATGTTGTTCTAACAACATTCCATAAGGGGCTATGGACATCTTGCGTTTTATCACACGTTTTGAGAAACAAAAGCCCCCCCAAATCCTAAATTTACATTCGCAAATTATTTCCATAACGCCTCAGCATTTAATAATTTCTTTCAACCCTAGAAAGTATCTCATTTATGCGTTCAGCATTCAGACTTAAGCACCAACCTGAGAGCTGAGATTGTGATCTGTCATGGTGACACTTCTGGCTTACAGAAGATGGCTGGTCAACAAAGGGTCCATGTTAATTGTGGAATTTACTTATTTGTAGGAGTGATGCATCAAAGAGAGGAGAGGATGGTGATGTTTTACCTATTAAACCTGTTCTGAGCATGTGTTTCACCCAAGTTCAATAAATATTCTTTGGAATTAGTTTTTGTAGAATATATACAAAGATGTAATAAAACTCTGACATTTGAGCTGTTTATAGGTTACTAAATCAAATGAGGCCTAAGGCAGTGAAAGGTGCATGTGGACAAATAACCCATTATGAGATGATATTTCTGAGGTTCAAAGCATGTTATCCTGATCTTTCTTTGATCAGCAACTGTATTATATAAATGAATTTTAAAAAGGGATCATCTACTGAGGAGTAGAATTTGTATCTGGAGTAATAGCTCAAAATCATAAAAGCCAAATCATACACCCCACTCCCCAATATTTCTCAGTCTTCCTAATAAAACCAGGAGGGAAATACAATCTCTCTTAACTTCCTTATTTATTCCCTAAGTATTTTGAAGTCCGAAGTATTATCCTTTCAGGTGCTCATTTTGCTTTTCTGGAAAGAATTGTGCTTGTCTTCCACTGAATTAATTGATGAAACTTATGTAATGTGAAACATTTTAGAAGAGAGAATTATACTAAGTATTCTTATTGATATATATATCTCCTTAGAACTAGATGTCTGAGAAAAGCGTGACCTTAAACTTTCTCATATCTGCATATGTGAGGAATGCAATGATGCTAACTTTTGTATGCTTGTATGTGATAAATAAACTATTGAAACTACCTGATAGAAAACATTATAAATATTTTTGGATAGCAAGAGATATGAGGTTGGAGCATTATCACTTAGAATTATTTTCAGAGATTTTAATTTTTGTTCTTGTGAAAATTCAATATTACTGTCTTATTAGTTGCAAACTATCAATGGGAATCTAATCTGTGTCAGTTTAAGGCATTAATACATTCTGAATGATGTTTTCTAGAAAAATTTGTTTCTTTAATCTTTTTTCCTAATTTTAGGTACTGCTTTACAGGGGGAAAATATTCAGTCTGGTTTAATGTTCATTGTTTTGCTTTGTGTGAGAAGATTAAATGTCTTTATAATGTTACAGTGTTATCATGGTGAAATTCTATGTGATGTTGACTGGAGAATAATCTTGAACAAAATAGAAAAGGGTAGTTTAAATTTGCAGATTTCTTAAGCATGTTTGTGTCTAACCAACTCTAATAAATGAGGTCTTATATTATACTATGGATTTCAGGTAGCTTCCAAGTATTTTACCAAAATGCAGAGCATTTCCAGGCTGCATTAGTAATGATTCTGTGTCTCCTCCCTGTCAGTCACACAATTATTACTTCTTCAAAGTTGAGTGCTATTGTTCTTCAGGAAATTAAGGAAAGGTTCCTCTTCATCTAGACCAGAAAAGAGGAAAAAAAAAAAAAAATCTCATTCCCTTCAAACAACCATTCCTTCCTATTTCTGGTGTGTTATGATCTATGAGGACTGTCAAACTTCGCTTCTTTATTTTGTGAATAGCAACTGTCTCATCTGCCTGTGAATTATCTAAGGAACAGGCAGACTGACAATGAGAATTTTCTTATTGTCAGTAATATTATGATGAGTTTAACAATCCATACAAATCTATAGAATTATAAGAATCTCTACGATTAACTGCAAAACGTATGTGAAACATTCAAAATCATAGGAAAAGCATCTGCTTTCAGATTTGGTTATAAACTTGGATCTTCAGCCAGGTTTATGACCGATGGTTACCATCTTAGGAGAGCCTGAACTCAGCTACAAATGAATTAGCTCTGTTTTGGAGCAGAGCAGAACAGAACAGTCTTTAAGTGATAACCAAAAATTACACAAGAGATCTATGACAAGCCAAAAACTGAGCCCATGTCCTCTGAGTCTTTGACTAGCATCTCTATGCCAGTCAATTTTGCTGAGACCGGAGTCGTTGAAAATGTTTGGAACCTCCTTTAGCACATACATGCAAGCAACTTCACTGGTGGCTGGACTTGCCATCTAGCATTAGGTAAGATGGAAGAAGCACACAGAAGGGAAAGTATAAAGTCGAAAAAGTGATGAGTAGCGCAGCATTGTTAGAGCCTTTATTGCTTGGCAATGCATCACTGCTAGTAAGGAAGGGGTTAGTTCTGAGATGATACCTGAATGTGAAGAGAAGGAACAACTGTCCTGAAAGGCAGAGATGCTCCAGGTAGAAGGTGTAAGAGGAGAGGAGGAAGCATGAGCCCTCTGAAAGAAGTCAACTAGCAATGCTGCTGGAAACACAGGTATGGTCTGAAATGTAGTAAGGGGAAAGAAATAGAGTCGTGGGAGGTTTTAGTGCTTCAGCAATGTTCTGCAACATCAGATTTTTCTCCAGTTAAGTCAAGGTAAGAAAATTATTGTTGCTAGCTGAAATAACAAAGAAGGGTGACAGCCTCAAGGAAAATATTTTCGTCTGCATATTTAGAGAAAAAAAATTAGAATGCGAGAGTCACTGGCATTATCTAGCAAAGGTAATATATTTCACACCTGAGTGAATTTTTTTTAAGACTTCTTCCCCTGCTTTTTCTTTTTGATCTGCTGTGAATGCATTGAAGTGGATGTGTAATGCATATTCAACATAGAGACAGTTAGGTTTCCTGACTCTTAAAAGAGGGAGAAAAACAGAGCTGCATGAAAGAATGTGGCAGAGAACTAACTCTTTTATTAACACTGCCTAAGGAATTATTCAGTCAGGGCATTTTATCACTTACAGAAAGAAAACCCTCAGATATTGCTGTAATAACTCCTTTATTTCTCTAGCATTTCAATACATCATTCAGTTTTCAAGTGAAACAGAAGATAGGATGAAGTTGTGAGATGCTTGAATATTTTACTATATTTTTAAAAAAACTTACACACTCCAGACTAATGGTAATGTCAAAATTTGTCTGCGATTTTTTCCAGTGAAAATTAACCACTTCAGAGTAGGAAAAAATAGAAAAATAACTTTGCACTCAGATACATACCTGTACCTATGTCTAGTGACAGTCACACATGAATCAGCAGACAGAATTTTACACATCAGTGACAGTTACCACAAGTGATGAAGCTTTGGGTAAGGATGTCCAACCCCCCCCATGTACTCTGTTTGCTCCAAAGCCAAATTCTATGATCATTACTGATGTAAATCATCATCTTATGTCACAAATGCTGGAATAAAGTTATGCCATTATTTGTTTCTCCATAGAATGAGATATCTGCAGAACTTCATCAGGCTCTGCTGTTGTCTAGCAGTTCCACTTGACCTCCTAATTCAGGGATATTTGCTTTTAACAGAATCAGAGTATTTAATTCTGTTCCTAACCAAACCTAAATCATTGGCACAAAAATAACAAAGCATTTTACTTTATGTATCTTAGCCATTTAGCTACTATTATAGAAAATTTCTTGTAAACTTTTATATTTGCTGTGGAAAATCCCCACCAGAGGCAGACTTAAATATATTCTCACATTTTTATTAGAACACATTATTTTTTCCTTTTTTTTAAAAAAAACCCACATGTGTGAGGACTGGTTCAGTCAGGGATTAGTAATGGCCTATAAAACTGTTCAGATCTAGCTCAAGTCACTTGGAGAGCTGCCCTGGTTTGATGGTTTACCTTTGCACATTAGCTGGGAACTGATTCAGCTGGCCCATTAACAATAGATGCTGTATGGCATATAATATTATTTTTATGACAGTCAAAATGAGTATGCTAGGTTTACATGAGAAGCCTAAAAGCATAATGTGCCAAACAGCATGTGCTGGACAATATGATAGTTCAGTTACCTTTTACGCATATGTGATGTAAAAATGGTGCTTTTAATTTTTTAATATTTTAATGTGCTGTCAGGGTAAAAATGAACACAAAGATAGAAAAAAGAATATGTTCTAGTCCAGAAGTATTTTTCTTCCTGTTTTCTTATGTCTCATTCAAGATATCTGAGGAAATAATTTGCTCACCTAGGCACACTTCAAAATCACCCTGATGTTTCTGAATGGACCAAAATGCTGGTGGAAAAATCGTCAATAATGGAGCCCACTGACACAGTCTGACACTGATGCATTGCAGCAACTCCTGAGGAGACATTATGATGGATTTCATCTCTGTATGAGAAGAATGTTATGATGTTAATATGGGTATAACCTACAATGTAAATTTAAATAAATCACGGAACTGTTACTCTGTATATACAATAGAGAATTTAGTTTTAAAACATTAATAACACAGCAACTTCATTTTTCTTTTCACAATTTCACACAAGGTAAGCAAATTGAGATCATTGACTTTAGTGTTAAAGACTCATTCTGATGCAAGGAGATTTAATGATACAATTTCTTTTACTATTTATGGGACTTGATGTGGTTAACCCCTGTTCGGATGTCATGATGAATTTACTTTTGTATTTCTGAAATTATCATTTTGTATAGAAGGGCTAAAGGCTATAATTAGTTGAACTGAAAAGAAAAAGAATTACAAATGCCTTCACTTACAGATAAAAACCATTTGGAGAAAAAATTGTTTTGACTTTCTCAAGAAGATGCTGACACCAAGAAAGTATTAAATAATAGGCCATTTTAGCTAAGTTTCTTGTGTACAATTTTATATTTTCTACTACTTTTCCACAAAATATGTACATTTTCCTACCAGTTTTCATAAGGTAGGAGTATTTGGATGTAAAGTCTGATCCTTTTGGGTGATGGTTTGAGGTTGAATCGCAACATTAAAATCCTTCCACCTAACTTTTGTGAGTTCTCCCCAACGGCAAATTTTTTGCAAAGATCTAAAGCAGAGACAGGTATGGAATAGGCAGCTATGCTTTTAAATCTCTTGCTGCCTTTTTTTTTTTCTTTTTCCCCAGGCACTGGACTTTATAATTTGTGTAACTATTACACTGAAGATTTGTGTGCTTTGGAACCCCAAAATTTCCTAAGTGACTAGGTTCAGTGGAGCATAGGCTGGCTGTTAGCTGTATTTCATCTCTTCTTACTGAGAAGGACAGGGGATGACCTAACCTCACCTGAGTGCCATATCCATTAGCCATGCTTTGTTCGTAGCATGGACTGCACTGAACACAGTGATGAGTCCACCTTTCCTCAGCACCAGGTCACTGGAAGAGGGAGCAGTCCTGTCACAGAGCAAAGTAGTGCACTGCACTACCCACCCAAGAAGTGGGGCTCGGCCATCCTAAGTAAGTTTGGCTCAAAGTGCTGCTTAGAAGCAAGACTGGGATAGGCCTTTCCTCTCTTGTCACTGTCAGTTTATGATTAAAGATGTCAGAAAGAATAAATATGAGGGAAACTGACTCTATCCTCAAGATGAGCTCATGATGTCGGAGGCTGGGCTGTGTCCCAGTCCCTATTGTGAGAGAAGACAGCTGTTTGCCTTGGCACCCTGAACCTTGATCTGAACCATGCAGAAGATGCCTACTGCATCAGGCCCTGAGGTCTAGAGTGGGGATCCATGCTGGAGCATGCTATGGCTTTCCTCTGGCCACATCTTTCAGCTTCTTCCCAGAGCATGGGGTTAGAAAGTCATTGATCCTTAGGTATTTCTTTGTTGAAGAGTCAGGCACTGAGACCTGTTCTTCAGAGGTGTAGGGAGCTTAAGTTCTTTTAGATATGCATATCAGCACTGAAGCTCCTTCTCTTGCTGTTGCAGGATTTCCATTAGGTACTTATAATGGCCAATCTGAATAGAATCTATAGTGAAAGGAAAAAGAAAAGCCTTAAACTAAGGATTATAAATATATTTCCTTACCTCTCTTTAGCATTTTTTTTCTGGCCTGCTGTATTGGCTTTGTGTGGCAAGGTTTTGGTAAGGAGGACATTACAAGGGTTGCTTCTGTAAGAAACTGATGGAAGCTTCCCCTGTGTCCAACAGAGCCCATACCAGCTGGCTCTAAGACAGACCCGCCACCAGCCAAGGCCGAGCCAATCAGCGATAGTGGTAACGCCTCTGTGATAACATTTTTAAGAAGGAAAAAAAGTTGCAGGACAGACAGAAACAGCAGCTGGAGAGAGAGTGAGAAGATGTGAGAGAAACAGCCCTGTAGACACCAAGGTCAGTGAAGAAGGAGGGGGAGGAGATGCTCCGGGTGCCGGAGCAGAGATTCCCCTGCAGCAGCCCCTTGTGAAGACCCTGGTGAGGCAGGCTGTCCCCCTGCAGCCCATGGAGGTCCACAGTGGAGCAGATCTCCACCTGCAGCCCGTGGAGGACCCCACGCCGGAGCAGGTGGGTTCCCAAAGGAGGCTGTGACCCCATGGGAAGCCCACGCTGGAGCAGGTTCCTGGCAGGACCTGTGGATCTGTGGAGAGAGGAGCCCACGGAGCAGGTTTTCTGGCAGGACTTGTGACCCCGTGGGGGACCCACGCTGGAGCAGTGTGCTCCTGAAGGACTGCACACCATGGAAAGGACCCATGCTGGAGCAGTTCGTGAAGAACTGCAGCCTGTGGGAAGGACTCACGTTGGAGAAGTTCATGGAGGACTGTCTCCCATGGGTGGGACCCCACGCTGGAACATGTGAAGAGCGTGAGGAGTCCTGCCCCTGAGGATGGTGAAGCGGCAGAAAATAACGTGTGATGAACTGACCGTAAACCCCATTCCCCATCCCCCTGCGCCGCCGGAGGGGGTAGGTAGAGAATCTGGGAGTGAAGTTGTGCCTGGGAAGAAGGGAGGGGTGGAGGGAAGGTGTTCTGAGATTTGGGTTTATTTCTCATTACCTTATTCTGGTTGATTTGTAATAAATTGAGTTAATTTTCCCCAAGCTGAGTCTGTTTTGCCTGTGACAGTAATTGGTTGAGTGATCTCTCCTGTCCTTATCTCGACCCACAAGCTCTTTGTTATATTTTCTCTCCCCTGTCCAGCTGAGGAGGGGAGTGATAGAACAGCTTTGGTGGGCACCTGGCATCCAGCCAGGGTCAACCCCCACACCTGCCTGGCTTTTCTTGTTGAAAAAAACTCTTTTATATTGATTTAGCACAGAAATTGATTAGGAGGGCTTACACAATCTATGCCATTGTCTCAGCTCCACTAGAGAAATGCACACTTGAGCAATGGTAATGAATAGATTGAGTTGATAACTCCTAAGCTGCCCAGGCTATCTGCTTATCATGTGAATTAAGTCTTTACATCCACATTGCATGATAGTATTTAAAGGAACAGAGGTCTAAATTGTGTTCTTAAAAATTATCAATATTTTTCATGAAGGATAGAAATTTGTCATTTGCTGCAACTGCTGGAATAATGAAACCATACTATGTTATCACATGTGCACAAAACAAGAAGGAAAAGTGGTGACAGTCTTAATGGAAATATTTTATGTTTCTTTTTTATATCTGTGCCTCTGTGGAGGAGTTTTGCATGTGTGGGAGATGACAGGAATATAATATAGATGTTCAGCTGAAGGGCCATGACCAAATGAAAGGAACATCACAGAAATAAAATACAAAGATTAATGGTAGCAGTAGGATGGAAAAGTCTAGCTAACTATTGTTATTATAGTTAAACATAAAACATTTTTCTTTCAGGTTTCTATTTTCTGAAGGCAGGGATGGTAACTCATTCCCTAGCCACTGTCACACTGGATAAAAAGTTCTTTTTATCACCTTCAGATCTAGCCAATATATCTACTGCAAACTTGCTTCTTGTTTGAGTTCTCAAATGACACCACTATGATGCGCAAAATTATTTTCCAAAGGAATGACTTCTGGGAAGATCAAGCGGGAGATGATTTTTGCAAGCCAGGATCAATTCAGCTATCTTTTGTAAGCTAGTTCAAAGTCATACTGTGAAAAGCATCCCTTTGGAAAGTTTAATTTTGTTTGGTTAAAGACTTAGTTAAAATTTTAAATAAGATGGCTTGATCAGGCTTAAAAAGTACTTGTCAGGCAAAGGCAGAAATTAGCTAGACTGTGGGCCAGATCTTCCATTTGATTTCATCTGGGAACCTCATTAGGAGTATTTACCCTAAGTGAGGGAGTAAATTGGATTTGCCCCAAAAGCTGTAGATTAAAACTCTTAAAAATACATGCATGTGTTTGGAATATGTAAGCCACACTTTTCAGTTTATTTTTGGAAAACTGTCTCCAGTTTTGTGAACACATCCACTCCAATAAAAAAGCCTGAACAGTGTCTCAGTATTCCTATGTAAATCGGAAGGCTATGCCTCTAATTTCTACCATTTGGTTGCCTACGATAGCTAGTAAAGTAACTTAGAGATTGAATAAATTTTTTACTTTTGTTAAATTTGTTCTTGGTTTTACTAATATAGGTATTTCAAGTTAGCTACCTATTCCCATTACACAAGGACATAAGGCTTCTCTGACAACTATGAATTTAATTGAGGGAGCATAACTGTGTTAGGCATAGGAGATAGAAGATTTCAATCTCTTAAACTGTTTGAACATCCAGTTCTATTTGGTTTTATGGTCTGTACCACTGCAATACCATTCAAATCCCATATTACTGTAACTCCACTGATCTGAGTAATTACAACAGACAAAAGGGGCATTTTAGTAGTTGTGGCTGAATCTCTGGATTTTGTGAATGGAAAACTAAATTAAAAATTCTTCATGCCACCATATTGAGTTGTATTCTCACTGAATATTCCAAATGCAGTGAACAGGACAATTTTCATCATGGTAAAGAGAATGGCTGCCATTCCAGGTCAATATGTGATAAGCTCATAGAAGAGTCCTTTTAAGTTGTCTCTTGAAAAATGGGAGGTAAAAATGAGTTTTACTGTATAATTTTTACTTTTGTTATATCATATTTAGAGATATTCATAAAAATTAGAGTCTTAAGAAGTGGTACCTAAGTTGCTACACTAATTTCCAATGATAAATGCATGCTAAGCTATCAGATCTTGGGTATCAGGGTGCACATGGCCAGGTGATTCTTATACCCCAGGGTAGAAAGAACTTCAACAGATGATTTCCATAGTCTCCTTGCATTAAAATATGAGTCTCTAAATTACATATTATTTTGCTTTCAAAAAACCCCCACCAAAACCCAAAACAAAACAGTGTGAACATCTGACACTACTCACCAGCTACTAGTGGACCAGAGATACATTCTATAGTAAGGCTTAGTTTTTTAGAAGAAATGCACACAAAAGAACAGAATATAATTTCTTTCATTTGACTCTTCCAAAATCATGACTGGTGGCAATTCAGAACACTCACCTTTCCTTCTAGTAAGCATGCTTATATGCTTCCAGTTTCTAAACCATTGTTTTAAAAATAAATAATAGGAAAAAAAAAAAAAGATTTGTTGGTTAAGACATTAAATAAAAACGGTTGAGCTTAAATCTCCCCCTGCCTACTGAGTCCTTGCAAGGTGGTACTTCTCCTCAGTCTTGTTCTACAGTCCAGCAGCTTTTCAGTGGCTTCATGAGCTGTACGACCCTTACGCAACTCTCTTTATGTCCTACAAAAAGCTTCTTTGCTCTGATTCTGGTTAGTGAGTCTTCTCCATGTTGCAATTAAACCTTTTTCCTTCCAGGATTATCCCAGGCTCAACTCTTGTTGCAGTTGTCCATTCTCCTCTGCGTGGCATACCAGAAGTGTCTCCCAGCTGTGTGTAATTTTTGTTTGATTGTCTTGTCGAGTAACCCTGTTAATACATTGGGTACAACACAGAAATAAGTTGAATTATTGTATACCAAGATGTGTTCTGGAGATACTGATGTGAGATTTGGACAAGACATTTAGAGAACTGTAATTTCAGTTATTCCATGTGCTGTACTTACCTGGAAAGGAAAATAAGCAGATTGGGTAGGTTATGATCAAATGATTGATGAAAGTATTAAATCCCTTAACTGAGATAATCTCTTAGCCACTGTATTAAGTGTGCAAGGAAGGACTGACAAATACAGCTCTTTAGGCAATTGAAAGGAGGTTGAATAACTCTTCCTTAACAGTCAAATCATAGAGGAAAAAATTCTTTTCAGTAAGATAACAAAGGGCTTCTGAGAGATAAATATAGAACATAGCCCAAATGCCTTCCAACCATTTAAAAAAGGAAAAAAAAGAGATTCTGTATAAGAGAGAAACTTTCACTATTATATTCTCTTTCTACCTAACATAAGGGAGAAGGGGTATGTATGACCATCCTCTTAAGAGAGATTGCTTTGCTGTCTCTGTTAAAATACACCAAAAAAGAAAAAGCATGAAAAATCTTTCCCAAGGAAAAATACTTGAAAGCCTGTCTTGTACCGCTTATTTTCCTTGATTTACTTTTCCCACCTGCCTCTAAAGGGTTGAGATAATGACCCTAGCATGTAACAGGTCAACTTCGGGGATATTTCTAACTCTAATGCACATGGATGCTCATTGTTACCATGGAAGCAGACAAAACCACCGGTTGAGAATATCAGCAGTTACCAGTGCACCTACCAGCCCAACAATAGATTATAATAAAACCAAACAGCAATGCTAGAAGTTTCTGTAATAAATGGTATCTGTTTTGCCTGCTTTGTCTTGGCTGCTGTAACAGGTTTCAGGCAGTTGTTCCGAAATGAATATTATCTTTTGCAAACTCACTGGATTTAAGTAGTGGTTCTTTGCTTATGAGGACATATGCTTCTGTCTTCCACAGTAACTCCCAAATGCCTAGTGGTAGCCTAGTGTATATAATCTGAAGTCAGATTAAAGAAGCGGTGAATCTGTTGCTATTGTTCCATATAGATACCACCAGTATGCTTCTTTGGATACAGGAAAAAATATGCAACCTGGGCTCTTGTCAAGATTGAAGTGCTAGACAAAACAGATGTGTAGGATGTTGAGATATCTGAGGATAGGTAAATACATATATTGTAACAAGATAGATTCAGATTGTAGTGTATGTATGTACAGGCAAACATGACCCAAGCCATGTAGACAGTATGGTTAATATAGCACCTTGTCTTGAGATAATATTTTATTAGGATTAGTGATGTTTTTCAGGGCTTTATGTTGTTTTGACTTGGTTCAGTGGTGCTGCAACTGGGGCACAAACTCACATAGGCTTGGAGCACATCTGGATTTCTGTGTAAGTCCTGAGTGAGGGTAGCGATAGGAGGTAATTACGGTGTGCCATAACTTAGGTTTTAGTAACACTCTTCTGTCTTGAATGGTTAATTCAAGAGATATCAGTAAAAAAATGTAAAAAATCTCTGAGGAAAGCAATAACAGAAAGAGAAAATTGAACCAAACACAAGAAAAGAAGTTTGAATTTGAAATGAAGACAGAACCTCATATTCCTTGGTCTGTCTCAGCGTGCCATTTCTTGTTTGTAAGATAATGAAGAAGTAAGAACTTTTCCCTAAAGATATCATGTTCTTTTTTTTTTCCATAGAAGTTATAAAAATATCAAGAAAAACCAGAAACTGGTCAAAGACCATAAAATAGGATGGCTATAAAATCCTCTGACACATTTATGGAGAGAATTATTTATTTAAAATATTTATTTTGGCTCTAACAGCCCACTTTTTACTCCACATGTAATACTATAGCTTTTTTGGGGTGATCCCTCCCGTAGCATCAAATAGCAAGGTTCACAAAAGCAGCTACCTTTTATCAACGGGCAGCTTTTGGAAATGGGAGTACAGAGCTTGGGCAGCTCAGTATCTCATACCAGGAGATGCTGCTACACGCTAACGATGCGGAGTGCAATGAGATTTCCCTCCCCGGCTGTAGAATGAACCTGTAAATTATTCTCCAGGCGAGATGAATCTTTTGGTGTTAAACTAGCCAGCTGATACCTCTTTAACTGTTACGTTTCTCATTAGGCTAGATTTTATTAATGGTGTCTCAATGTACGGGGGAGAGGGTCTCCTGTTCCGAGATGCCGTTTAATTACGTATGCCGTGTCAGCGGACCATCAGTGACATCCAGCGGCAGCACACATTAATCACAGGCGTGCTCTGTTTCCTACACCCCGAGGGGTGGGTCGCATCAATTTGCTGCTGTTTTCTTACGATTTGGCTCAAGGTCTGCTTCTGGGGAGCTCAGGCACGTTTTGGCAGAATCGTGTTTTCTGGCTTAAATAGTAGGTGGACAGGCTGTTACTACAGGATCATCTGACAAATGGTAAAGGATGAACAAGGTTGATCTCAATTTTCGGTTACCAACTCAAAGAATAAGTTATCCTATATCCAGTAGTCTTGCGTCATCCTGTAGGATTTTTTTTGTTTCTTCTCTAAATACTTGAGCAGAATTTGCTAGAATTGCCAAGCAGAAGACAAACAAGCTTTACAGGAGCGTGTAAGAGAAATGATGATCTATGCCAGAGCTGAAGTATTATTTAGCAATATCTATGGCAAAATTTTTTGTTTGTTTTCTTAAGGTGACAGAACTTAAAAGACTCGAATGCAGAGTGTAGTAGTGCACTATTTCAAAATGTGCTATTATTTCAATAAATAAAATTGTGTTTCCTTTACCAGACAATGGAGGCTACTGTAAACACAAGATATATAGCTATATTTCTGTCAAACTTTCTTCATTGTAATACAGCAAGATTTTTACAAAAGATTATTCTGAATTCATTATTTCTTGCTGAGAGGAAATGAATAATAAAACCATAGGAAGTCAAGCTCTAAGCTATGGTATTTGAAACAATCATTCAGTTTCAATAGGCACTAACAGAGGGTAGCAGAAGGCCTTTTTTGTAGTACACAGGAAATATATTTAATGAAAAAAATATGCATTTTAATGTTTTATTGGGAGGGATTTCTCCTTGACACAGTTCTTTCTCAGTGTAAGCTCATTTTAAACCTAGATGGTAAATTGTGTGAAAAATATTTAATTGTAGTAAATTTCTAATGGAAAACTCCACTTTAAGTCAAATTATTTCAAGAAAACATAGATTTGGACAAAATTTTCAAGGGAGCAAAACTAAAAGAATTGTTGCAATTTCCCAGTTTTTGAAATTTGAAACTTTTTTGTAATATATTTTCATTTCAGTAGAATTGTTTGATTTCTTTTAAATAAATTTTAATATTTTTGGTGTTAAACAAAAGCCATCATTCTAAGAATTTCTTTCTTCAGAACCTTGTTTTGGAAACTTATTAGTTTATTCTGATTTGGAAAGCAGAATGTCAGAACTTGTGTTACGCTACTTGTTTTCACTGTGTTTTATACAGGTCCCCCTGATTCAGTATTAGTCATTTAAATTATATTCTAAAATAAGAAAGTCACAAAAATACATCATCAAGTATTCAGTTACATACTCTGTTCTGGCTGCCTTTGAAGAATAGCTGGTTATCTACCATGCGCTCAAAATGCAGTTATGACACCTTGTTTTCTTTAGGTTGGAATTCTAAAAGAAGGCCCAAAATTGCATGTGCAGTTCTTCAACATGCTTCTACATGGTTTTGCCCCTGGCAATAGTAGCAGTCTCTACCCTATGGAGTTCCCACATAGTTTTAGTCCTTAGTCCTTGGCTAGAGGTTATCATTCTTTTTGTAGGGATGACAATGTCTGTTTCTGGCCCTAACTGAGAGATGTACCAGATACAGTAATGTCTGTATTAGAGGTAGCAAGTCAGGACTATCTGGTTTTCTTTCTCTGTAATTTAATCTGAGTACAGTCACTAGGACTTGACTTCTCTAATTTCATTATGAGATATTTTAAAATATGTTTAATTCCATGAAAGTAAGTGAAAACAAATCTGAATATGCCTGGTAATCAGTGATTACTCTGCTCCTAAATTTGTCTATGTTCTGCAAATAGGCAAATATAATACCTTCAGTGTACTATGCCCCAATATTTTATTTGCAGTTTTTAAAACTAGTTATCTTTCATGGCAAATTGAGACATATTGCAGATTAATTAAAAAAATTTTTTTTTTTACTTTTTTTCAGTAAACAATGCCTACTGTTCTCTGAGTTAATGCAGTAAGTTTTTTGATATCACCCTAAAGAAGGAGAAATCCTCTGACATCAGCATTAGATTAATGAAAATGAGACTGTTGGATAAAAACAGATAATATTATTTCACTAACATAAATTTTCCTTCAGGAACATTGTTCCAGCTCAGCAACAAAAAACTGTAGAGAAGCTGCCTATGAACCCACCAGTAAAGATCAGGAGATATGACTGGTACCTAATGGCTGTTTCCCCTCTCAATGACAGCAAATGACTTCAACCTACCATGCGCTGAAAATTCTGTTTCAAGGGGGATTTCAATAATTCAAAATTCTTGCTGTTGCAGTTGGGGGAAAAAAAAGATCATTTTGAAATGATCAGAAAGTTGGGGAAACTAGAACATTTTTACATTGCCAGATTCTTTTGCTGACTCTAAAATACGACATAAAATATTTCATAGGTTAATAAAATGCTTAGAAGAAATGGTGCTGTGTTGTCCAAAAAAACTTGTTTGGCTGGTATTTTTCTTACTATGTTTGCATGTGGCAATGCTGGAAATGGTGATGAATCAGTAAATGAGAAACAGATCAAATTGGTTAATCAATTGTAAATTAGTATCTTTTTAGCTATCGCTGTAGAGATAAAAGAAAAAAAATGCCTTGAAAAGAAAGTCTGTGTAAGAATGAAACTCCACATATTTTTTCACTTTGTTGTTTATATTGCAAAAGTATGTAGAAGGCCAATCCAAGGAACCAGCTCTATTTTGCTGCGTAAGTTCAAGATAATACAGAAGATGGCTGCAGGGTTGAGGAGAAGATGAAAGAATGTGACCACAAAAATGGACAGGATAGTTCTACAATATTTCAATTTTTATCTGAGCCAACAGCAGTAAGGAAATAAGCCCATGAAAGTTAGGTAACTTTCTGATTTCTCAAGAGAATCCATGGTCAGATTTGTCCTGTTGTGCTATGAAGATGGATTCTCTTATTTTTCTGTGACAAATGACTATTTCTGCCTGTTTATAGGGAAGGAAGATGCAGTCAGAAGAAAAATTCCATGTTATAGCTGCATTTGACAGGTTCTTTATTTTACTCAGATTTGTTTGGAAGGGTGAGGAAATAATGCCTGATAAATCCATATGAATATGAAGTCATGTGAGGATCCAGAAGAGAAAAATAGAAAACAAGAAAAAAGCAAAAACCAAGTCTGATGCAGAAGGTGGTATCCCTTCTTACAGAAGTCTTTTTCAAGGAGTGGGAAGTTCGTTAAAATATTTACTACAGTCTACATCCATCTGTATTTATTTCACTAAACCAAGGGACTACTTCTTTTGCATGTGAGGGGAAAATCTCCAAAACACACCTGTCACAACGACCTTCCCAACTGATTCATAGATTTTACTACAAATGATTAGCATCTGGCATTGTAACTTTTCAGACTGTCATTGTGGCTTCCCCGCTTTTCTTTCTACCCTCTGCTGAATCAATCTATATATCAAAAAAGTTACTTTAATTTTGAAGGGTTCATTATCAGTCCACCTTAATTGCTCACTACATAAGAATTCAACTTCTAGAATTTGCATCTTCTATTTTTTTCAAATTCCCACAATTTTTCAGGTTCAGAGCATGACCTGCAAAATCCTTTTTTGAGCATTTTAAAATGTTTTGTTTCTGCAGGCATGAGTTCCTCTGGACCTTGTGACATGAGGCAAAAGGGCTGATATTGGTCATTTCTTCACAGAAAGCATTCAACACCTTCGCTCACACAGCACAGCTGAATTTGCTACATTTTCCTGGATGAAGACAAGCTATAGTTTACAGCTGTTACCAATAAGGGCACCTGACTACATGGCTTCAAGAGCAAGTGGAAACCACATTTTAACTCCTTTTTGCTCTTTTTTGGTGTGTTTCTTTTTTCTGATCAGTGCTGTCAACCAGTTTCTCTGATGTGTGGGTGGTCACAGCCACCGGTGACCCTGTCCTCTGTCACCGCAATGTGAAAGCTGTGATAGCACAGCCATTTTTATTCAAAGCTTGATATAACCAGCATTAATCCAGATCATTTATTGGTGTTACCACAGCATTCCAGAAAATGTGACCAGGAGAGATGTTTTCAGCCTGAAAGTCTTTCTGTTCATTCTGAGGGGGCATGGTGGTGGATCTGCAATCATGTTTATCTTTCTAGAGATAATAAAATTGGTTAGACTATGAAATTTGGCTTCATTAAATACACCTGTCATGGGATTAGCTGGAGGTGGGGGAAAAAAAACCTACAAAAGCATGTTTGGACTTACCTATACTGTGTCTTAAGGAGTCAATGACAACACTTGGCACCTGGAGTGTGAGAAGACCATTTTGTTTTCTGTAGGGGTTCTTCAGGTGAGAAACAAATAAACTCTTGATACTTAATAGCACAGTGTCATATGATTTGGGGTTTTTGCATTATCGAAGTTTTACCCTGATCTTTAGATGTGGGCTGTTAAAGTTATTTTATAAGCTTGAACTACAGTACAGGTAAATATGTGCACTCTGTGGAAATAATGACAGAACAGATATTTCTTGTCTTGGAAATAGGCACAACATTCCTTAAATATACAAGTTCTAATTTCAGAGATGTTCTGGAATGTTTTTGTTATTTTTGAATGATGATGGATTGAATCTCCCTGTAGGTAAAAGGGAATACTTTTACTAGTAAATAGTAAAATGTTTATCTCAAAAATAAAGGTCAGAGTGAACTGGAAATCAAACATAAACCATTCAGGAACTCTCTTAATTTCTATTTGGTTATGGCTCCTTTTTTTCAAAGATTTAAGTAGAGAATAGATTTGAGAACTTGTTTGCATTTTAACCCATCTAACTTCCATCTGCCCATGTTTTCAGTGAAAGGTCATTTCTTTGCATGAATTTGTAAAACTACTGTTCTGCTGTACTTCATAAGCCTGACATTTAAGAGATTATTCTGCAACTTACTTTCTCCTTTCTAATGTTAAGTTTTTTAAAAATAAACTTTTTGTCTAAAAATAACCTTTTTTTACACGTTCTTTAAAGACATGTTTAATGTTACATGAACTTGGTCCATAGTGAAAAAGCTCTTGTTTGAGAATGCAGGTGCTGAGCAAGATTTCTGTCAAAGTTGTTTATTCTGAGTATTGTAGCACACCATGGGTTTTGGCACCTGAATTGAGAACAAGGAGGTGTCTTCTCTGCTTTTTCTCTTCTCCTTAAGATTTGCTGGAGAAAAGGCCCTCTTATCATACTGCCAAAAGGAAGAAAAGACAGAAGCAGAGAAGAGACAAATGCAGGTAAGAAAGAAAGGCTCAAACCAACAAAAAAATATAGTATTTTAATGGTTTAGTGCAAAACAGTAGCTGTAAATAGCTGGGCTAGAAAGGGAAGAGCTGTTCTACTGCATGAGGTGCTTAGGTTAGAAAGCAGGAATAGCAGGGGCTAAATACAGTGATTCAGAGATGGAAATGAGAGAGATAGTGAGACTGGAGTAAGAAACCAGCAAAGGAAAAAAATGTTCAGAAAGGCCAGAGTTTGAGTTAGAAGGAGCAGAAAGGCTCATTACTGCATTCAATATTCACATCCAAAACTTGAATGTAACCTGAATTTCCAGAGTCATCATTTCTCTGCTCCAAAAGAGTATTTTTACTGTATGGAAAAGTACTTTCCCATCTCTGTTTTATGACTGTTTTACAGTAAATAGTCTACTACTGTAAAAACATTAAACTTTACTACTGTTGTTAGCTGTTCTATCTGATCAAGTAGAAAAGATCTCTGCAGTGGTTTTAGAAGTTGGAAATATAGTAGTGAACCATATAGGTGCCAATATGGTACATGAAAGAATCTGAACTTTCAGTATAGTGCTGTGTAGCATAAATGATTGTAGCCAAACTTCATTTAAAGAACACATCAAGACTGCAAAGTCAAACACTGGAAAGCTATGAAATGCAGAACTCTGTATGAATGTTTATTTTTCTCTCCCTCTTTAATTATAATTACTTACCTTTTCCTCAGGGCCTCTCCCCTTATTTACTGGATAGGAAGACTAGGTCTGATTATATTTCAGAACTGTCTCTGTGAAAAGAAAATATACACTGTATCACACTACTTCATTTGTTGCAGAAAAGGCAGGCAAAAGCCCCCTCCCTTAACACTTGTCAACTTTACTAATACTGAGGAGTTAGGAAGTCTGTGTGGGGAAAAAAGGTATTTCTGATTCAGTAAGCCATGTTCTTCCTTATTCAGGACAGCCAATGGTACCAGGGCAGTGTTTAAGTTACTAATATATTCAAACACTGTCCTAAATGGTTCATTCTTTAGTACTTGAATTGGATTAAAGACCTAGATCTACAATGTCTTGATATGGTCGTATCAGTGAACATAAGTTAGGTACCTAAAGAGTATATCTCTGGGAATCTTTCTTGATTTCAACCAACACGATTATTCAAAGACCTAGCACGTGCTCCAAGGCTGACACAGAAACCTCAGCTTCCTGACCCTGACCCCCAGTTATCCAAATGAATGACCTTCCTTATTTACCTCGCCCTCTGCAAGACAGGCTTTCCAAAGGCAGATTTGTCAGAGTTCGGTGTTTCAGGACGTGATGTACACAGGCTTCCTTGTAGTTAAAATGGTTCTTTGCCATGAGATATCAGAGTTTGAATTTAAAATAACCTTTAAACAACTACATCAATTTTTCCCTGCTCACTATGAGCCCCATTCTAGTCCCATCAAAGCATGGCAAAATCCCATTGACTTCAGTGGGATCAAGAGTAAGCCCTGCATGTGGCTTTAAAAACCATATTAGTACTATCTTACATTTATATGGCATAAAGATTCCCCAAATCCCACAGAGCTTTTCTGAACAAAACTGTTCTTAAAAAAAAAAAAAAAAAAAAAGTATGAACAGAGCAACATGATGATACATAACCTGCAGAGCTAAAAAGAATTAAACTCTACATGGTCATTCCAGTATAATAGTGCTCACAGCTTGCAATTTGCAGTAGATTCTGCTACTGCTACTCTAATAAAGAAACACTGGTCTTCTCTTCTGAGCGCACAACACCAGAGCAGAGCTGGCGGTTGTTGCCCAGTCCTTCTGCAAGATGCAGGGAGACCACCACTGAATTAAACAAGCAGCCATGGGTACCTCTGTAATCATGCTGTGGACGGTAGCATCGTCTCCCAGCCAGTGTTATGTATCTACACTGGTCTGCGACTTCCATAAGCTCCTTAAGAACTGTAGCACGTCTGAAGGCTCATGATTTTTGTGGTGAAATATACTCAGAGAAGATGAAAATTCCTAATGCACTGCAAAACTGCAACGAATATCAATGTGGTGACTTTCACTGAGAGAGAGGTTTATTATCTCAACTAAAATAAAATGGTGAAAAGCAATGGAAAAATCTCCTAGAAAATCAAGTCCCCAAAGTTTAATTGTTTTTAGTATAATTAGAACTTTTTGGGGGATTGCAGAAAAGAAGTGTAAATTTCTTAAACCTTCCAGCATTTTGACACTCCAATTTTTTGTTTGCCATAGACCCATCACATGGAGAGATGAAATACAGCATGCAAAACCAGTCCCTTTACAAGGGTAGTTTGCTTACAGAAGGTTAGTTAGTGATTTCTTGATTACTAATACTACAGCCAGTGCCATCAATAGACCATCAGCATGTTTTACAGACCAAGTATTAAGTTAAAGTTGGATACAGTGTGCATGCATCAATTAAGAGACAAAATAGAAAGTAACCGAACAAGACATTCATTTAGTGTCTTCAGTTGTTTATATCACCCATGAAATCACATTCAAGGATAAAATGTCTATAGCGAGATTACAACTCCTCCTCTGCCCTCCTTCCATTCTGTTCTGTAGCATCCTTTCCAATTCCAAAGTATTGAAACAGAAATGGATGATTGTCCATACTGGTCAATTGGACTGATCAAGCTACAGGACATAGTGATTTTGCATGGGATTAACTCAGCAGATAAAACCTGTTTTGGTCCCCACTACAGGCTTTATTCAGGGAGTTGTAATGAATTTGAAATGGCAGGGATTCTGGATAGTGTTTTCAAAACAAAGGATTATTTGTTGATCTTTAAGAACATAATAAGCAAGAAAGAGGGTTAAGTAACAAAAGCTGATGTATGCTTTGTCTTTATTAAGATTAGCCATTCTGCTACAATCTAAATGTACTCATTTGATCAACCAGTAATGGGACTTGGAGAGATATTTTTCTCTGCTGCTGCATGTTCTTTTCAGTATTGAGTCCCTGATTTGAACTTTGTATAAGTCCATCTCGTTTATCCATCTTTTACCTATCTCAAAGTCTATGCCAAAAGGTCTTTTAAGATTCTCATAGGGAATCTTAAAGCTGGTCAGGCTGTTTTCAATTGATACAGAGGGGATATAAATATCTTCTCACTGTGAATCTCCTTTTTGACAACTTGGATAGCAAACAGTTTAATAGTTGTTGAGGGTTTTCTGGATATCTAACCTTCAGATTAAAATTCTGGAGTTCAACCTTTGGATTCACAGAGCTAGCTAAACGGAGACATTGGTAACACTAGCTTGAATTTGAACCATATTATAGAAAAAATCATGCCAATTATTCTCTCAAAGTCCTAATCATGTTCCTCATTGGGCTGAGGCATATCCCTGAAAAAAAAGTCCACAGCATTTTCAAGTTCAAATGTCCAGATGTAAGCTTCAGAAATGTGGCCTGTACTCCATCTCTTCATCTGCCAGTCTCAAAACCTTTTACACATATCACACCTGCTCCAGGCTGACCATGGCCACTAAGAACAAATCTTACCTCATTTTGACAGACACAGAACAACATAATACCAAAGAACACCTTTATGTTTTTCTTGAACATTATGAACAATGCTGGCCATTATCCTCTACTAGGCTACCTGGAGGAAGGAACAGCTACAGGTATGCTGAAAGCGCTCGTTGTAAACTGTTTTCTGAGCACATAGTCCAATTTAATTGAGTTCTTACTTAAGAGTGGTGCTTTCATTTTTTTCATATAGAAAACTTCAGTGCTTTAGGCTTGAAAGGCCTTCACTAGACACATCTGGGGAAGAACGTGCTTGTGTTAGTGCTTTGGTGGATCCTTCTGAAACAAGTTGTCTGCATGGCATTAGGCTGTCTAACTAATGGCATTGCATCGTGGCTTTGCATCCTGCTTCATTTTCTTAGGAAGCTGGGGACAGTATTTCACTGTAGCAGCATATTTCTGAGCCTGAAATGGAGAGAGAGATGCATCAGCTGTAAAGTAAGAATTATTCTGGACAAATTAAGCCTCATATCTTACTGTTTTATGTATCAAAAGCTTATGAATGACTGAGTAGTGAGGCATGTAGTCCATAGATTGCCTTGAAATCACCTAGATAAGGCAAATAATAAAGTGGGTTTTTGTATGCATTGTTTCTTGCAAGATAATCCCTACCATGCAAAAGCCACAACTAACAACAGAGTAGTAAAGCATCAGTTAAAATTTTGCTTACAAAAAGCTGCCAGAAACTTACCTGAAAACCAAATATTGCTCTTGGCTCAAACTTGTCCCAGGGGGTTTTGGCTAAAATAGCAGAGCTTTTTAATTATTCTGAAATTGATTTATACACAGATTTATGCAGCTGGGAATTTTGCAGGTCTCTGCACCATGACAAGCAGTTGAATTCTGAGTAATTACTTCTCTTTAACTAGCATTCTGAATGAATTGGGTTAATTTCTCCTCAGTCTGAAGTGAGTGTTTATGCAAGTATATTTAACATTTGAGACAAAATTCCCATTTTTAAAATGCAAGACTAGAAAAGCAAATGTTCCAAAAATTCACATGGTAGAAAAAGTCATTTTTTTTAACAGTCTGTGAATTTCTTGGAAAGAACTAACTGCCCTTTGTCATTGCAATGAATGTTAAGTATACTGGATACACATTGTAATTCCCAAGATAAAGCTTATCTGGTATCATATTGACATGTAACTTGGGAAAGGTTATAAGCAAAAAAGAGTATCTGGATGGAGATAGTACTTGGTCAAAAGGATTATTTTACTTACATATTTTGGCCTATTTAAAACCTGAATTCAGAATAGAGCTCAACACAGGTCTCCTGAGAGACCAAGCTAAATGTGTATAGTTGTGACTCAAAAAGAAAATATTCTTCTAAATGATAGATAACCATATAAGAATCTGCAAAGCAGACTTTTTAGAGTGACTTTTGGGACAGATTCACATTTGCTGATGCAATCCAAATATCCTGAACATCCCTTATACTTACTTCCTAGTCTTCATTTGGTTTATTAATTCATGCTGTATGGATAAGAGGGTTAGGAGAACAAAGCTCTTTATCAGCTCCCACAAATGAGACAACAAGTTTCATTCATGCAAATAGTTTTGTCTCTAGGCACATCGTAGCCTATGAAAGTTGAGAATGGTACTTGCTGGGCCAGGAACTACGTGGCAAATACCCCAATGTGTTGATTGAATTAAAGCCTTTATAGAAATTTTGACACTTGAAGAATACAAAGTAGGTCTACACTGGCAAATTTATTTCTGGATTGTCCTCAATTCTGAGTGTTAGGTTTCTTTGGATAATTTTTTTTATCATATATTTGGGGGTTTTTATTAATGTTCTGTTTTATAGACATTAATCAAAACTGAATAAAAGTTGAAGAGTGGCTGTCCAGTGTTTTTTACTGTATTGATCTAGAAGTCTTCAGCCCTAAAGTTAAAACAGCAATATGCTTTTACCATATTAAGTATAAATCAGGATAGAATATTCTTGTCACATGTAACACAAGACTACTTGTTATACTTAATACATGTTGTAATAAATTGCCATCAAAATCCTTAAAAATCCTTTTACAATAAAGAAGAAGCTTTGATTCCATGAGGAGCTTAATTCTAAGTGCATGCATAGATCAATCACTATTCAGCAAAGCTCTTTCTCAACATGCAGACATAGCCAAAACACCTAATACTTAAGTGTGCTAAGTTGAACACACGCTTCAGCAGTTTGCTTGAAAACACACAACTAGAAGACAGATCAACAAAGGTCAAATGAACCCGAGCACTCCAACTGAGGAGTTAAGGACAATAAATAACTGTATGTCTTTGATATGGCTGGCAAATATAGTGCCTACAAAGAGGGAGGGTGTGTTGTGAAGCAAAGCAATGTGGGGAAGACAAGATTATCCAAAAGGGCACCTGGGGCGGGCTGCTTTTATGTCAGCATGTAGCTCATTTTCACATTAAACTTCTTAGTTAATGAATAATAAAAGTCCACTTACAAACTATTACAATGTATTAAATGGATTGTATCATACTGAAAATACCATAGTTTTGCATCCTAAAATGTAAACTACAATGTCAGAGCAATTATGAATTATAACTGCACCAGGCATACTTTAGAATACAAATCAAAAGAGATGAGCTATTACAAATCCTATCAACAATACAACATTAATTAAGTCAATTTCAGGGACAAAATTTAAATTAAAAGTAAAGGGAACACAATGACTATATTGAGAAATTAATAAACCTATGGTTCGATCTGTATAATCGTAACTAATTGTTTTGACAACCCATAATTCCACTGTAAGGAACGCAGAATTTTTATGTTTTTATCACATTTGATAGATGAAGATGTGGCCATTCATTTGGAGGTGTATTATTCCTTTATTTTGATTGTAGTTTTCCCAAGTAGCCTCCAAATTTGACACATACAGACTGAATGTGCAGATTTGTGATGGTGAATTCTGGTCATGTAAAATTCACAGAAGGTGAGTTTGGTTTAAATGCTGAACACATTACGTGAACAACCTCAGGAGATATTAACAGAGTACTTAACAGAAGTGTGATTTGGTGAGCAGAGTAGAATCTGCCTTGACTGTTTTATCTCCTTTTGAATGTAGAACAGTCTGTTCTTACAAAACTTGAAAAATCTAAATCTTGGCACACTGTTACAGAGAAAGGAAACACTGTGCATTTGCTAGAAGTAGCCCTCCTGTTAGCTGTCATGTGAAGTACCTTCATATATCCATTCAGATATAAATACATTGATTTAGTCTGCATCTATGATTGCTAGACTGGGAAAAGAAGACAACAACAGCAACAAAAAGAAAGCAACAGAGAAGGTGCAGAAGTTTAAAGCAAAATCTGAAATCAAGCTGAGCACCATCCTGACTTATCTGTTACCACTGTCTTTCTTAGTAGTCCCCTCCACACTCCTCTTCTTCCTCTTTCTCTCTTTTGTTTTTTCCCTGACTTCTCCTTTGGGTATCTATTACCCTTCCACAGTCTCTGCATATCTATCCTGCCTTCTGTACCCATCTCGGTTCTTGCTCCTCTCTCCTTCATACTCATAGCCTGTTTTCCCTGCTGATTCCCCTCATTTCTTCTTGTTTCTTTTTTACCCCAATCTTTCCATGCCCTCCTGACACCACCAACCCCCCTCTGCTCCACCCCGCTAATTTTCCAATTGTCCTTTTCTGTTTCCTCTCACTTTTCTTATTTCTCTTTCTCTGGACTATCTTTTTGCTCTCTTCCTCACTCTGAGTTTTCATTCTCTATTGTTTTGTACTGGGTCCTTATTGCCATTTTCGTCAAGCTTCTGTCTCTTATCGTCCATTTACCTCCTTTATTTCTCTACCAACCCTTTATGTTTTTATTCCCTGTGCCCTACAGTTCTCTACCATTAACTACACTGCTTGTTATCCTCTTTTTCCCTGTATCTCCATTCTTCAGTAGAAAATGTCATTGAAATATGGGGCAGGTTTTTATCAGCACAGTGATGTTGCAGACCTGATCCACTCTGTTTAAATAGTCATTTCCATTTCAGTGTACACAGCTTTTTACTACTAATTCCTTTGAAGTGTGAAATCTATTGTTCTGGTAAAATACTAGAGTAATGCATTGTGGGGGAAAAAAAATCTGTAATGGAATTTTAACTTGCTAAATCAAAATCACAATGTTGGACAGATATGTAAATAATGAGTTATTTATACTAGCTGTCACTCTACCTTATCTAGAAAATAATTTAGTAGTTCTTTTACACAATTGTGCCTGGCATGTATTTTGATGTGTGATAACTGTAAAACATTATCAGTGTCAGGAACTGTACATACTCACGTCATTTTTCATTTTAATGGAGCTGAAAGTGCTGAGAACAAAGGCTCACAACTGATGCAAATCTCCTGATTAACACCAAGTTGTGCACAAGAGAGACTGCACAGCCTTGTTTCAGAGAGTCTGTAAGCATATGCAGAGGAATTTGTAGCTGAAAATGAAAAGAAAAAAATATCTTTAATGTTTTGGAATTGACTAGGCCTGTATCCAACTGATTGCAGGCATTCTTTGTGTGCATTAAAACTGAGCATTCATAGAATTTTAAGTACATTGCAGCAGTTTGCTAAATATTTGTTGTAACAACATTTTCTTCTCCCCCCCCCCCCCCCCAGCATTCTGACTCATTTTATATGTTTGCAGTGACTAAAATGTTGCTGCATTCTTGGAACATATGTTCAAACAGTTTTATCATCTGTTCCTGGTTTTCTTCTTTCCTATGATGTCCTTTATCCATATGAAGCAATAGGAAACCTCTGTTAAATAGGCCATGGAAAATGATAATATCCACTTTCAAACTGTGACTACTGCCAAATGCATACACGGGAAGAGATCTTTATGTCTGCCCATGCAAGGAGTACAAGATATCTTGGCTCGTTACGCCTTTGCACATGAGATGAGCTGACCAGGAGAGAAGTTTGTGCTGTGGAGGAACGTGCCTCGATGAGTTCCATGTCCACTTGCTGGCATGAGCTGCAAAGCCTGCTCCACTTTTCCTCTCCTCCCCACCAGGCAGCCTGTTACGGTTACTCTTCTAACACACCACATCCATAAGAAAGAGACTGATTAGGATGTGAAGAGATAAAGAGACAATGTCAGGGCTGCTGATTTCTGCCAAATTTAACAGTAAAGCGAATCTTGGGTGGAATGGCAGGACAGAATTCTGATATGTTGTCCTCCGATGGAGACCGCCTCTTTCCCCAGTACCCATTACAGCTGTAGGAATATCCGAATGTTATACAGTAGACATAAAGAATCAGAAATGTCATACATCCCAGGGGTATATGGCATACATGCAGAATCTTGGGAATGCCATATGTCCCAGGGGACCAAGATCATGATGGATCAAGTCCAAAATGCTCTGAATCCCGTGTCTATTTTAATATACTCTCTAGCACCAATTTATAAGGCAAAAACTTCACACAAAGTAATTATACAGTATTATAAGCATCCTGATTAGATTTCTTAAGAGCCACCCCACCTATTATGCTAAAAGTATAACCAAGCCAAAGAATCTAACCTGGAAAGAGAATAGAGAGACAAGATACTGAAATTACAACTCCCCTGAATAGCGACAGAAATTGGTTTCATAAGACAATTTTGGTCAACACTTCTAGGCTTGTTTGTTCTAGGTCAAAACAAATACACTTCTAGGCTTGTTTGTTTGTTTGTTTTACAAAAACTTGCAATATTTACTGTGCAAAATTTATGCAACAGTGAATTAATTTTCTCTTACACTTAAGCTTCCTATTACAGTGGGAATGGCACAGGAACTTGTTCCAGCTCTCTTCAGAGGTGTCCTAAGATGGAATTTTCAGATACGCAAAACATTTTTGAGATCTTGAAAACTTGTTTTGCCTTTGTACTCCTTCTCTCAAGAGAGATAAGAATGTCATTCAGGGGAATCAAAATAGTGGGCATGCCAGCTTCCCACTTGCTCAGCGTCCAGCTACCTATGGAAGAACCAGGGAGAGCACAGATAGAAGATTTTATAAGATGTACTAAAACACCTTTGATTTCTTTAACGTGAGGGTAGGTCATAAACTAACAAGAGAAGTACAACTAAATTTAGATTGAATTGTACAGAAAATATTTATTTTCTGGAATTAGCATTTTGTTTCCCAAGGTCTAGTCTTGATCACAGCCTCCTTCTCTTGTGTAAGTGTGTAATCCTTTTTGTGTAGGTATGCAATCCTATGTAGCCCAAGACAGTGAGCACCTTGCAGCTCACACGTTCTTTTTTTTTTTTCCCCACCCTTTAAGTATCTTGTCTTTTTGGCTCCAGTCCAGCAAAGCTCCATGAGAGTACTTCTGTAGATCAGTTCTGTAAGTTTGTGTCATTGTTTGAATTTTTACAAGATGGGGTTTTGCAAAAAATACATGAGTCAGTTCTTTCTCACACCATTTTCACACTCATGCAGCAAAATTAAACTGTCACAACATGTTCCTCTGCTTTCTCTGCTGATATTTTGTGCTCTGAAATGGAGAACTACATCTCTTTCTCCTTTCGTCTCTTGGAAAGATGCAAAACACCCTGAGGTCCAGGGTAAAGATTTAAAACCATAAGGACAGTTTCTTGTGAGCTTAGAAATAGTTCTTATGTGTGTGAATATATGTATGCATGTATATGCATCCTGTAAGAAGTGAACCTGAAGAAAAAACTTAATATGGGAGTATCTGGGTTAATATCTGCTTTCCACAGAAGGGCAGTCTTATGCACAATTTCTTGTTTTACACAGATGCATGTCTGTAAGAGTTCCTGTGCTTCCTATGGAACAAGGTCGTGACTTTGGTCAGTTCCTTGTCGGTAAAAACTCAACACTTCACATTTTTACCTCCTTTTGAAATACTGTCCTGGTATTTTTCAGGTGCCTTCTGCTATGTACTAGATAACACACAGCTTTAAAGGTGATCATTTTGAACTTAATGACTTCCTCCTACCCTTCTGTTCTGCTTGAGATAGGAGGCAGAACTGTGTTCATTTTTTTCTGACTTATTGTCAGCTGATCATTTCGGGAAAGTTGCAGTTATTACAGTCACCTTGGTAAATGTAAAAATGTCATTGCTATATTCTCCTTGAACATACCAAGTACTAAAACCTAGATATCCTGGGAGCACCATTTTTGTTAGTTTATATTTAGCAGTGAAGAATCAGGATAGCTGGTTTAAGAAACATTCATTAGAAAATAGGTGTGTGAAGTACTCGTTGAAAACTCGAGTCTACTGTTTTCTTCATCTATGCAGGATGAACTCTCTTCTGCTTTCCATGATGAATCATTATGTTGCTTTGCAGTTTTTTCCCATATCTCACAAGATCCCACGCAAGCTTTGAAAAAGTCACCAAGAAGACAAAAAAAAAAAAAAAGAAAAGCCAATTTAAATAACATATCCAGGGCTTATTTTCCTCCTCTATTTGCTATGAAATCCCAGCAAAAAAATTATGTATGAGCAGTTTTCTATACATTTATGCTAAGTAGCTGTTAAACAAGAGAAGGAAAATCCTAAGGATGAGAACATGCAAATACCCTAAAGAAAATACTGCTTTCTGAGGGGCAGACACTCAAACTTTTTATGAAGTTCAAGGAATCTTTCTGAAGTTACAAAGTACCTTGAGACAGAAATACCTTCTTGAAGCATCCAGGCTGCTGCTAGGCAGCAGATCATAAATTACGGAATGCATAGATTTTCAGTCCTCACACCATTTTTATGTCTGGCAGAATAACTCTATCTGTTATATCTTGTTGCTACCCAAGAAGATTTATTAAGGTGAAAAGCACTGTATCTTTACTGAAAGAATAGCAGAGTACACTTACTATATATGTATGTCCTATCTATAGCAGTTTATATTTGTGCAGGAGGCTTATACAGTGTATTTTTTCCTGACTTGAGTGATAAATTTTTGGAAGTCCTCAGGAATAATGATCTGGAAAATGTATTTTCCCCACAAGGCTCTAATATTTTTTTAGCCAGTGGCTTCAGGATCCCATAAATGGTACACATTTTTAGCAGGTGTAAAAGATTTTTTGAGACTGACTGCTAATGGCAAGTTAATCCATGATTAGATTGCTCCAAAAGAAGAGATAAAAAATCTTGTGTACCTTTTCCCTAGACTTTTACAATTGTGGTATTTTGCCAGAGGGTCTGAAAACAGACAGGACCACAATGCCTTAAGATATTACCAGGGCTGTGCCTTAGGTAGTCACAATTTTGATGATGCTATTCTGCACCAACAAGGTTAGTTTCTAGGAAAGAATTGATTGTTCCTCTTGTGCATTATACTATGTAGTGGATAAAATTATTGTTCATTGCTGTACCTATTTCTGCCCTTTTCCTGTCTTTATAACGGCTACTGAAATAATGAATTTTGGAAGGGAGGAATACCTGGGACTAACTGTTGATAAAAATGTACAATGTATAGCTTGTACTGGTGTTAAGTTGGGGCGATTAATACAGTTAAGTGACTTGAATAAGAAACGTGATTTTTTTGATTAAACTGTCGTATTTGATACAGTGAGGGTCATCAAGAAGAAAAAAATATTTCCCCACCTTTTACAACTTTTCTTATTGCCTTTTCAAAGAAAGTATACTTCTCCTGTTTAGGTGCTGATCCTCTTGTATAGCAGTTATTTAGCATAAACTCAAGAAAATTAGAGAAAAGTAATTGACCGGAAAAATTAAAAATTCTTAGCTCTACCACAGTCATTTTAACTACTAATGTAGAATTGTTGCTATCCCTGGAGCTATTTAAAACACACGTAGATGTGGCGCTTAGGGACATAGTTTAGTGGTGGACTTGGCAGTGTTAGGTTTGTGGTTGGACTCGATGAACTTAAAGGTCTTTTCCAACTTAAATGATTCTATGATTCTGTGATTGTATATGACTTATTCCACAAAGCCTTTTGTATGTTTTCCCTCTGCATGTCCCCCCCCACCAATATCACTCAGTTGTTGGGCACCATTTTAATTTTTCTGCCTTCTTCAGTGCCTGCTTGCTCTCATTATTACAATACATTGTCACATGAAGCACAATTTTACTGAAAATACTAAAACAAAACAAAACAAAAATGCCAAAAAGGTCTTGAAGGGAAGATGCTTTTGTGACTAGACAAATGTGCTTTCTGTATTTTTCCATCTACCTCTCTTACAAAAAAATGACAATGTTAAACAGCAGTAAGAAAAAGGCCATATGGAAAAGCTGTCTCCAGAATGATGCTTGAATAGTTTTGCTCTGATGAAGTATTGCTGCAATACATCAACAAAATGCAATTTCTCTGAGGTAGTTGCTACTTGCCAAATACTGCAGTCTAGGAAATAATCCCTGCTTGTTTTCAGCAGAATGATTTTGGGAGTAGAATGATAGTAGGTAGGCTACAGAACTCTCCAGAATTCATTTTTATAAATATGGTGGATGCGAAAGGAAACTGTTTGAATTTCAGACATATTCCAAGAAAAAACATATATAAATTTAGATGATTAAGCTTTTACATTTTTTTTCATATTTGCTAAGCTACACTCCACATGCACTTCTCCAACATATGTTGTAGTGATAGAAAGTCAAAGATAGACCTTTACAAGGAAGTTGTTGCTTGGAAAATGGTTTGATGTGAAATTTTCCCTGGAAAAAAAATTCATACCTGGCCTTTTAAACATCTTATAGTCAAAACATAAATAGGCTTTCATACTTTGTGTAGAACTAAGACTGCATTTCAAATGGCATATTTTACTGTGTCCCAAAAGAGGCTCTGGATGACTGAGGAAATTAATACAGTCTTGCTCAAAGTAACCTGAAGTACTACTGATGTTTGTGTTAATTTTATAGAAAAAACTGAAAGAAATGGTCCTGTGTCTTTTCTTACAATTAGTTCTTTTTGACTGCTCATGCCTTCCCTCTTCCATATTCATTCTTTTCCCCTTACTATGCTACTGCCCTATTGCCTTTTCCACAAATTCAGTGTCAATGATCACATCAGCCTACTTCAGCAACAATATCTTCAAAACTCCCACTATTTCAGAGAATGTTTGCTCTTCCGTTTCTCTAACCCCGGCTCTATTTCAGTACAGTTACAACATGGAGGAAAAGCATAAAACTAGCAGAAGATGGAAATTCATCATCTTTTATAGACACCTGAGGTTTTATATCATCAGTGGTCAGTTTCCTGTTAGTGTAATGAACATGGAAAATATTTCAGCCTTATAAATACACCAGTTTTAGACCAACATCTCATAAAGCATGCAATATCGGCATGATTCAGGTTGCATTAACTGCTTATCTTGGGGATCTTCTCCTGATATAGTAATAGATTTGAATTTTATCTGTACCTGTAGTGACTAAAATTCACCCGTGAAATTTATCTAATCCTTACAGTCACAGTATGCTGCTTGATAGAACATTGCTATTATTTAGAAGCCAAAAGACTTTGATAATTCATCAAGCAACATGGGTCTGGAAAGCAAAATTGTATGTTTTATCCAGATACAGATCAAATATGTAAGGGCATTAAGAAAAAATATAGTTACCAAAATGCTGAGATTAAAGTGCAACTCTATATATGCATGTGATTTGTTGACGCCTTTATTTATTTTGTGCAATTTTAAATAACAAGTCCTTATTTAAATTCCCAGGGAAATCTCTAAAATTCAAAGCGCAATCTTTTGGTCACTGAATCCTGCAACTTAACATTTTTCATAATGTATCTGTTTGTGGTTTTACCTCCCTCTTTTTTTTAGTGTTTTGATACCCACCAAAGCAAAAATACTTTTCAAATACTTAGTGGGTTTACATTGTCAAATAACCTAACCTGCATAAATGATTACTTTCAGCTGTGTTTGTGATGATTTTCTATTGCAAATGCAAGAGGGACCAGCATGGGTAGTAGATTATTCTAGTGGGTGCTCACGGGCAGGATAAAAATTGACAGTGAATTTAATCCTGATGTCGGGTTTGGCTGTAGTGCTTACAAGATAATGGGGTTCCTGATCCAGATGAAGGCTGGGGAGATAAGCAGGAGATTAGGGCTCCGCACTCTAGGAACATGAGGATTGTTGCCAGGGGTCAGGGAGGAGTGGGGACTCGCTGCTCTGCAAGGGAAGGTGAGACGGGAGCCAAGCGCAGGAACACAGCCAGCAGAGACAGCGGCTTCCTTGCAGGGGCCACAGTACCCAGCTGAGACAAGCAGGTCTGGTGGGGGCAACCAGACGCAGTCCAACGATCGCTGGGCTGCCCAAGGTCACCAAGGGAAAAGGGAGAGACCTCAGGTGTGCTGGCTCTAAGCAGTCCCTGAGCCCTGGCAGCCAGACCTCCTGGAGGCAGGATGCTCTCAGGGCTCTGCCACCAAGACTGGTCAGCATGAAACTCCGTTAGTAACCTGCCAACCTAACGGTGACAGAAGTGGTTGTCATCCCTGTGCCATCCTCCTCTTCTAGCAGTTCCACCTTCCCATAAGCAGCTAATAATACCCACATGGTATCACAAGAAGTACTTAAGAACAGTTAGATGTGTACTTTCTTAGTTCAGCATATTCATTTATCAACCAAAGATGCCTGATTAGTCTGTCATAATATAGCAATGAAAAAACAATGTAATATTTAATCCTCTCTTCTATTTACTTCTATATCTATAATTAAAATTTCTGCACACAACGTACCAGAGACTTGCCTATTACTAAGGTCACTTTATGAGTCATACAGCTGCCTAGATCATGTTTCCTTTTTTCAGCTATTATTACTATGCTTGCTGTTCGTTAATTCTGTGCCTAGTTCCTGATTTGATGGATTTATTAATAGCCTTAATAGGTGATTTAAAATTATACTCGATTCTTTTAGTGTCCAGGGATGGAGATTATGTGGTTTAGTCAGGAGATGTAAGTCCTCTGCATTTTGATCTTACTGTTGGTGTAATTTCATTTTCAATATACTCAAACTATTTGCCCTCGCACATTTGACACCGCATTGGACACCATAATCCTTATGGAAAACTGATGCAAAGTGTTCATTTAGATTCAAGTCATAAATCTCAATTAGCTTCAGGCTCCAGGCTGTCTTTACTGAAAAGATGCCCCAGTCCTTTTTTTCGTATTCTTTTTTTTACTAAATTGGCCAAACACTTTCTTCTAGTTTCTTTCACACAGTCCAGCTGAGCCTTTTTTTTATAGTTACTTTCATTTTTCTTTCCACCTTCCACTTCCATGACACCCCCCCTTTTTCTTAATCTGTCCTTTTTTTCCATTCTAATATCTTTCACTATCTGTTTATTGAGATTTTCAATCTCCATTTAACCATTTCTTCACTTTGCAAATATGTGCTTTGCCAATCTAGAAGCTTAATTCATTATTTTTCTTTTGCTCTTTATTAGCATTCACAATCACATATATCTTCTGAACACAATGCAAAGCTCTCTTTGAATATCTATTTTATTGATAACATGTATTTTCTCTGTCTCCTCCTACATGTACATCTATTAACTTAAAAAATGGCAAAACAGGATGTCAGTATAACAGTAATAAAACTATACATATATTTGTATATTTTTAGGTGTAGTAGGAACTTAAATAACTAAAGAACGTGTATTTTCCAGGTGCATAAGTAGACTGTCACTATTAAAAGAAAACAAACAGAAAGTTAAAATAGTAAATAAGCAACTAAAAAAGGGATTCACATGCAAAAATCACATTTTTTTCTTTATTCTACTACTGGTTTTGTTTGGGTTTTTTTTTTCCCCATAAGTAATATATTGATGATACTTGATACCAATGTGGGACAGAAAATTCAAATGCTTCAGATCTATAAAATGCACTCTGTTCTACAAGTACCCTGAGAAGCAATAACACTGTTTAGTTTTATTACTCTGTATGTTGACACTAGGAGTCTTTTACCTCCCCTAGGCCCAAATTACTTACAAACAGTGTAATGAAATTAGTTAATCACTTGCCACTGAAATAAAGATAATGAGGGAACACCTGGGAAGGTTGGTATTAATGTCTGGGCTTGGATCAGGAGTGTGCATTTGAAACACATCTCCTGCTCATTCCACCCTGCTGAACCTTGGCTCACATCTCACAGCAGTCTTGGATCACATGCAATGAACCTCTTTGGGATAAAATTAAACTGGAAGATGTGACCTGGGAGCCCATAGAATGCACTCCTGCTACTACTGGGCATGCAATTCGCTGCATAACGTCCAAAATAAAACAGCTCTGGTGTGCAGAGTACGGACCTCAGCTGTTTAGCTTTATTGATCTCTTCCTATTGGTCTGCATTACCTGCTAAGGTAGACACAGCTGCTGATTCCTTTGGAAATCGTAAGTACAATACTTATTTAAAAAAATTCAGGAAGGAAACATTTTATAGGAGACTAACATATTCAATGTTAACCGCATGACCATACTTTTGCTCTTCCAGAATTGAAAATGAAGGCCTCAGAATGCTAAGCTGTTTTCTAAGCAGCACTATGAGACTTTCAGAATCACAAATTTGATTCTGATCTCATTGAAATAAGCTGGAAGTTTTCCTACTGAATTGAACAGAAATAGCGATAAGTGAAAGACTTTGTTAGTATCTGTACTATTTTCAACATTGGCTTTAATAGGCACCAGTATTTAATTTTATACTTGTAAAGTAAAAATACTTTTTCAAACTGTTCAGGTCAGTGAATGCACAACTGTGAGCAGAATAAGGGAAGCTCAGGAGGGGAAACAAAATCTGTAAGTCGTATGTTGATTTTAAACAATCCCCACATTCTAAAATAATATATATTTGGGGGAAATCTGATGGAGATGCAATGACAAGAAAGGAAAGTTGTGAATCTAGATTATTAACATTATAACACTATTCTAACTCTGAGAAGATCTTAAGTGCCTTGCAATAACTAATATTTTAGTTTTACACAAAGATGTGGACTTTGGAGGCTGCTGAGATACTTTGCAACTTGCTGGATGCATTAAAAGACATAGTAAAAATGGTGATTTTGAGGGCTTTGTTCTTCCTGACAAAATGAGTCACATATCTAAACTTTGTTAAAACATTATCCTGCCAGGGGCCTATAGTTTGAAACCCCTCCTCGTTCCTCTTGCATCTAAAGGATCTTACTGACAGAACTGACAGTATTAATTTTCCCTCACTTTCCAAAATTCACAGGAGGCCTAGGATCATGTGGGAAAAGTGATGGATAAGCCAAACCACTAGCTTTAGAGATTCTTCTTCCCAACATAATTTTGGCCTCTAGCCTCTCTTTCACCCAAGCAAAGGAAGAATTCGTATTTGCATTATTTACAACTGTCTTTTTTATAAGCTTATTTTACTTACTGACAATTTTTAACTTTCTCAAGATGTCCTTCAGGATTTAGTACTCATCCACAGTAAGATCACATTTTCTTCCTGGTCTCATTTAAATCAGGTCATTATCTCACTCAGTGAAACCATTTCTTAAAATACAAAACCATGTTTCTTTACACTCCCTTTTAATTGATGGAAAAAACAAGTCTCTGGAGAGTCATATGATTAACATGACTAATTTGTTAAGTGCCCAAAGCTACAAACATATCAGACAGTGACAGGGATAGAACACATGGTTTTCATTTTCAGAAAAATAATCTGAATTTTCCAGGTAAACTTCATTTTTATTATAATCTGCATAATTGTTGCTATATTTAAAAAAAAAAAAAAGAGGGCAAAGGAAAAAATTCTGGATTTCTACCTAAGCAATCTCAGTGCATGTCATTTCACATCCCTTGCCTTCAAGTGAACTCATTGAATAAGTAAAAACAGACAGTTATTTTTCTGAGACAAATTGTGGCCCACTTCTCCAGGTTAGTGAAGATAGATTTAGATTAGATGTAAGGAAGAAATTCTTCACTATGAGGGTGGTGAGGCACTGGAACAGGTTGCCCAGAGAGGCTGTGGATGCCCCATCCCTGGAAGTGTTCAAGGCCAGGTTGGATGGGGCTTTGAGCAACCTGGTCTAGTGGAAGGTGTCCCTGCCCATGGCAGGGGGGTTGGAACTACATGGTCTTTAAGGTCCCTTCCAACCCAAGCCATTCCGTGATGATTCTGTGATTCTATGAACATGAGTAGACATCATTTTAGTGTTTTCCCCTGTTGCTCCATCTCCATTGTAGGATGACATCAAAGCCTGCTCTGACTCTGGAGTTTTTTCTCATGTTTTTCCAGCATATGGTCCTTCACTTAGACCTATAACAAAGTTACAGATAATCTGTGCATCAGTCATCTTATTTAAATTTTATACAGTACTAGTTGAAACACTGCCCTTTCACCGTTAAGGTTCTCGCCCAGTACATCTGTATCTTCTTGCTGTCCCCAAAGGTAATTTTAAAAAATTAAATGTTACAGCCATATTAGAACAATGTTTAAAATTTTTTTCCAGTCAGTTTATAAAGCGTATTTTGCCAAAGTTTTGCCTGAGTTTTTCTAATATTTCATATTTCTTGCATCTAAAAAACTTGTCTAAGACCTAAACTTCATAGCTGGATTTTTAAGAGAAAAAAGGCCCTAAATGTGTGACAACTTAATCACACATATTCAGGTGTGCAGGTCTGAGATCTGGTCCTAGATCTGATTCGAAGTGTATGGATTTGTGTACTAGTAACTCTAATGGCAGAGGCCTCTCTAAGGCTATGGTGGCTTTATGAAGGTACAAATACTTCTTCATTGTGAATTCTCTATAGCAACACAGTACTTGAAAAATTGAATCTATGAAACTCTTAATAATCAAATTAAATTCTATTTTCTGGCAACTGGTGCATGGTAGTCTAATGACAAATGGATGCAGACTAGAACCACCCTCTCTGAAAGCTATTTGAAGCCTGAATACAGATATTTGTAGCTTTGTATTAGCTGAAGTGTGAGGTAAGTACAAATAAACAGAAAAAACCTGATCAGGAGCAAAAAGATTTAGATTTTTTTTTTTTTTTTTTTAATCTTGTTTAGATTATCAAGTTTATTTTTTCGAGTGAAGGGCTGGCAGCTACAGAATATTGCCTGAACTTAAAACAGTACACAAATTCTTTCGTGGTCTGGGTACAATCATGGTTATGTCATTATTTCACCCACCCTATTTACCTATGTCTGTATCAGTGACATGCATGCTATGAGATACAGAAAAAAACAAGACATCAGACTTCTCCACACACCAGAGTTGTGATCTGTTGCAGGCAATGGATTGCTTTCTGGACTCTTAAAAATGTAATATTTTGGAAAAAATCCTACAGAATTATTGACAGACCCTCTGTAGGACTACTGAGAAATGTACTGCAAACTCAAAGCAACTTAATTTTATACTGATCAAAGGCTTTAATCTTCAGAATATTTTCTCCTTTGATTGTGAGTTGTGCTTTTCCTTCTGTTGTGTTTTATATGTATTCAGGTTAAGGTTTACTAGTAACAGTTGAAAAAAAAGTACAAAAAAAAAAACCTTAAAAAGTTTCAGTGATTATTTACAACATATTCAATTATTCACGTGTAGCACGTAGTGTATTATTTATTATTTCTGTTGCTCCTCCAGGTGATCAATGATCTTGCTTGCTGACCACCATTTATCACTTCTGCATGTGCCACTTCATTCTGCACTTTATTTTACAACCTTCCAGATAATGAAAAGCAGTTTTAAAACCTCCAGGCTGAAACACAGCACCAGCTCAGTCAAGAGTTCCCACTGTCATTATGGGGAAGAGGTGGGTGACAGGGGTGGCGGGAGGTGGGCAGCCTGCCCATGGAGCTGCCCAGGTGAGGAGCAGCTGTCAGAGGAGATGGGGATCTTCATGGAGGCCCTGCGGAGAGGAGAGCCTGACCCACATGGATGGAGGGTCAATAAGAGGCTGCGGTCAGTGTGGGGGCATGTGGAGGGTCCCGTTATGGGGAAGGCTGGAGACCTGTGACTTCTGGTGGCAGAGAGGCAGCTGCTTGTCTGCCCACAGACCTGTGACTGCAGGGTAGGCTTGGTGGCCTGTGAGGGTGGTTACCTGCGAGGGGTAGAAAGGCAGGTCTGGGGAAGCATCGGGGCTGTCCAAGTCTGAACCATGCACCAACACTATGAGGAAGCCACAGGTGGTTGTGGGGGGGAGACTTGGGCCTGCAGGGGACGTAAGGTTCTCTGCAGACCTGACCATGCCATCTTGAGAGGTTTTCTGCTGGCCAGGGGCACGCATCCAGGACTCCGCAGAGAGACCGCAGAGGCTTGTGGAGCCCTCAGACTCTTAACTCTGCTCTGTGTCCATGTGGGCACCAGTGACACTGCCAGGGAGAGCTCGAGCTTACTGAGAGTGACTACAAAGCTCTGGGGAGTGAAGAGAGGTTGAGGGAATCTGTTTTGCTCAGCCTGGACAAGAGAAGACTTTGGGGAGAGGGGAAACACCTAACAGCAGTTGCCCAGTACCTACGAGGAGGTCATCAACAAGATGGAGCCAGGCTCTTCACAGTGGCAGATGGTGGGAGGATGGGGAACAAGAGCACAAGCTGAAATGCAAGGTTCGGGCTGAATGTATAGAAACCTTTTTTCCATGTGGTGAACAGTCAAGCACCGGAACAGGTTGCCCACAGAGGTTGTGCAGTCTCTGTCCAAGACCTGACTGCATAAAGACCTGAGCAACCTTGTCTGAACCTGCAGTTCACCCTTTTCTGAGCAAGAGGTTGGACTAGAGAGCTTCTGAGTTCCCTTTCAACCTGCAAGCTTAGGATTGAATCATGATCCTATGTACTGTGTAGGAGTAAAAACTAAAATAAAATCTCTGAAACGCAACAGGGTAGAGGTGATCTGGCATGTCAAGAGTTGTTAGCTTCATTTGTCATGTGTTGTCATATCACAATGAACCATAACATGATACGACTAAAGCAATCCAATGTGGTATCTACAATTCACCTCACAATGTGACAGATTTGATGGAAAGTATGAAATCTGACTGGTTTTCTGGAAAGTGAGAAGCATCTTTAGAACAGCTTCTATTCTAAATTACTTTAAAATAGATTTATGGTAAGAAAGTGAAAACTACCCAAGCCTTTGTATTTGCTGCAGAATTAAAGTTGCCACAACCACCCATTCCCCCCCCCCCCCCCCAATGTAACAGGTTTTCAGTCCTGGTTTAGCTACCATGGACCTTCTGTCATCAAAATTTCTGCTAAGTTATTAAGAATGTTTTAATTTGAACACTTTGTTCTGGCAGTAAAAAAGAGACACTTGTCACAAAGTAAAAGATTTTTCTTAACTCTGTGAGCAAAGCGTTAAATAGGTTAACATTTGGGCTCCTGTCAGGGAAAAAAATACAACCTATTTCGTTGGTTTCACAGAAATAAAGTTTGCATTTAATGTTGTTCCCGTTGAATCAGCCTTGGTGTGTTGCCAGAGTTGCAAAGGGCAGACCCAGTACACTTCCTGAAAGTGACCATAAATGTGTAGTATTGGATAATTTTTTTTTTTTTAACACTTAAAGGAAATGTCAAGAAGACAAGAGTTCAGGTTCCACATTAACCTTTAAATTTGCTTTGTTTGGGGGAACTGATATCCTGGGCAACCTAGTAAAGCCTGTGTGTCATTGTTTTAATCTGTGAGGAGAGTTTGTAGGAACAAGGCATGGAATCTTGATTTAGGGCTGATTTCAGCTTACCTACAGACAGACTTGACTGCACGTACCTTCCTGCATGATAAGCTGGCCAGTTGATAGTTGCATACCAGCTGCCTAGTCATACTGTACTACCCATAGCATGCCCACACTCTCTTTCTTTACATTAAATGGCTGAGAGAGGCTTTGGTATGTAAAAGATGCAAAGCTCTTATGTGCCTGTCCCTTATCTGCAATAGAAATCGAATTTCTGGGCATACTTGAATGACTAAAGGACTAGTCAAAATAATATTATGTGGTCTTGTGTGTTTCTAGATGGTAGAACAAACTAGCTGAAGTTCCTATGAGCTATGATAACATGGAACTTTCCCCAGTTGGTTTTGCTTCTTTGTGTGATGATGTATGGACATATATGTCATGTGTATATTATTACTTAGATGTAATAGTGGAATTATCCAGATAGGATTATGCATAGTCAGAATTATCTGTTGCTTCAGGAAACAGTTTTGATGATTCAAAGAATCAATAGATCCTGTATAGGCATGTTATAACCCATGCACTTCAGAAACAAATTTTTGCCCACAGTGTTCTTAGCTAAAACAATCAGTGTGTATATGAATTTTCTTGTATGTATAGGCAGAAGATAGAACAATGGTCCTAGAAGTATTTAAAGCTACTTGTATTCAGAATTCCCCTATTCATTCTTTACTTATTTCAATATACATATTTTAAACATATAAAAGAGGAATTTGTATCAATTTAACCTTCAATGATTTCTGAGCTTATAGGAAGTGCCTCACACGGAAATTCTGACTGGGCTCTTACCAAAAGCAAAGGATAACATGTCATACATTGTGTAGGAATGATGGGTGTGTGGGATATGTATGTTTTTTCTTAGTTATTACAGTTCCACCAGTCTCAAGCAATTCTTTGACAATCTCAGAGCACCCACTCACCCTTTGACAAAACTGCATTGAAACAAAACATGATTAGTCAGTAGCTGCTTAGTGTAAACTCCAGAAATGCTAATCCTTCTTTCCTAGAAGACTGTAATATGCTAGGAAGAGCAGCTATTATTGTGTCTTGAATGATTAAGCTGACTGGATCATTAATAAAATATAAGGTGCCTATAGCCTCTGCTTCTATATTTCTCCTTCACTTGGACATGCATTCATTTTTCAGAGTGGTTAAGAAGCAATGTATGCTTATTGATTTACCAGACTTTATTTTATTATTTATATGTGTATAGTGACAGGTTCACATTATGCTGTTAAGAGAAACAGATCCTTTGGCATTTGTTTTGCAATGTAGTCAATTGAGCAAGTTAGTTAGTGTGGTGGGTTAACCCTGGCTGGAGGCTAGGTGCCCACCAAAGCTGTTCTATCACTTCCCCCCCTCAGCTGGACAGGGGAGAGAAAATATAACAAAGGGCTTGTGGGTCGAGATAAGGACAGGGAGAGATCACTCAACCAATTACTGTCACAGGCAAAACAGACTCAGCTTGGGGAAAATTAACTCAATTTATTGCCAATCAACCAGAGTAGGGTAATGAGAAATAAAACCGAATCTCAAAACACCTTCCCTCCACCCCTCCCTTCTTCCAGGGCACAACTTCACTCCCAGATTCTCTACCTACCCCTTCCAGCAGCGCAGGGGGATGGGGAATGGGGTTTACGGTCAGTTCATCACACGTTATTTTCTGCCGCTTCACCATCCTCAGGGGCAGGACTCCTCACGCTCTTCACATGTTCCAGCGTGGGGTCCCACCCACGGGAGACAGTCCTCCATGAACTTCTCCAACGTGAGTCCTTCCCACGGGCTGCAGTTCTTCACGAACTGCTCCAGCATGGGTCCTTTCCACGGTGTGCAGTCCTTCAGGAGCACACTGCCCCAGTGTGGGTCCCCCACAGGGTCACAAGTCCTGCCAGAAAACCTGCTCCATGGGCTCCTCTCTCCACAGATCCACAGGTCCTGCCAGGAACCTGCTCCAGCGTGGGCTTCCCATGGGGTCACAGCCTCCTTTGGGAACCCACCTGCTCCGGCGTGGGGTCCTCCACGGGCTGCAGGTGGATATCTGCTCCACTGTGGACCTCCATGGGCTGCAGGGGGAGAGCCTGCCTCACCAGGGTCTTCACGAGGGGCTGCTGCAGGGGAATCTCTGCTCCGGCACCTGGAGCACCTCCTCCCCCTCCTTCTTCACTGACCTTGGTGTCTACAGGGGTATTTCTCTCACATCTTCTCACTCTTCTCTCCAGCTGCAGTTTCTGTCACAGCAACTTTTTCCCCCCTTCTTAAATCAGTTATCCCAGAGGCACTACCACCGTCGTTGATGGGCTCAGCCTTGGCCAGCAGCGAGTCCGTCTTGGAGCCAGCTGACATTGGCTCTGTCAGACATAGGGGAAGCTTCTAGCAGCTTCTCACAGAAGCCACCCCTGTAGCCGCCCTGCTACCAAAACCTTGCCACGCAAACCCAATACAGTTAGCTACAGAGTTGCTTAAACTTTTTTCATTAGCCCCCACAGGACTTTCAGTGTGGGGTTAAAAATATTTTCCTAATGGTGTGCCTGTGCTAGAAAATTTCAGAGATAGGCTATTGGATGACATATGCATATACACGTTGCTATGGCATATATGTGATTCCTTTTGCCAGTACTTCATGTAACAATCAGGAGTTGTACCGGCAAAAGTCTTGGCATCCAGTATGTAGGTGCCGGTGCTCTTTGGATTACTGTCTAGCACTTTGGTTTTTATGACATTTTTACTGGGTCTCATGAGATGGCAGCAGAGTACTCAAGGAAATAGGACAACACAGGATTTAGTCGCCACAATATTTTTGTTAATTTATCATCTCATAATTTTTTCTGGTTTGTTTTTTTTTTTTTTAATTAAATTCTCTCAAATGTGAATTCCAAGAAAACAGCTACCCCCTTGCCAGTGCCTGGTTATGCTTTGATTAAGATGAAACCAGGAATACAGATGCTGTTTGGGAATCCAGTGTTTCATTTAGTGAGCAGCTCCACCTGTAGTGAAATGGTGTTTCTAGTGGTTGGTCCTATGCTTCTGAAGAGTTGGAAAATCAGAACATGATGCAGTTTGGAGCTTATGAGCGAGTCTGGCAAAAAGAAAAGGCCACGTTTCTGGAATTTCTGCTAAGTCCCCCAGCCATTTAGAGCAACAGCATTGAAATGACAGTTCCTGTGACAGCTGGTAAGCGGATCATGATTATGCTCCGGAAGCTTAAAACCTTATTAGCTGTTAGTCAGTGGCCACCCTGTTCAGGCAGTCGAAGGCAGAAATGGTTGTCCTACAGTTGTGTTCTCCATTTTGATGCAGAGAAATATGAATCTGAAGAGTGTGCAAGGCTGCAGGGATATGAAGCAGTAAAACTCCCACAGAATGTGCAAACAAATTTTCTCCCATCCCTGTTCTCTCAGTACGTACCAGAATTGAATACTTTTAAGTCTCTGTGTTAATCCTGGCAAATACTGGAGTTGGTCTGTTGGTGTTAACATTGACTGGGAAAGTGTTTGATGCTTGCAACTTCATGAATACTAGATTTTTTTCAGAATATATAATTAGGAAAGATTTTTCCAGAACAGTATATTCACATTAGTGAGTTTAAAATGTCAACAAGGCTGGTGGTAATTGAGTCCATCGTTCAAGAAACTGTGGACCACACCTGTTCTCATCTAAAGCAAGAAACCCTCACCAAAACCACTGTATTTTTCTGATTAAAGCCGGTTTAGAACAACACTAGAGAGATATTTTCAGGGAATCTCAGATGAGATGACTAATAAATGAAAACATTTCAGAGATGCTGTTGTTATGACAATGGTAGGGAAAATGTAAGTCTCCCAAATCCCTACATTTTTTCTCATAAAACTTTCTGAATGCATGCAAAGCTTCATTCAGAGCTGCATGATTATTAACAACTTAAAGAAGACTTAAGGTAATTGTTAGAAGTTGGTATTTGAAAAGCGTTAGGGGAGGAGACTTTTGCATATTCTTGAGTCTGGGTATGGGGTTCTTTCAGTAAATCTTGTTATATTTATTATGAAAGATAGTGTGAGGTTCTAGTCACTAAGATTCCTGGACAATATAGTTGAAAACTGTGAAGAGGATGGTAGTTCAGGAGGACAAGTATACTGTGGGACATTTGTGGGAGGTCATTGTTTGAAATATTTTCTGTAACATTATAACACTAAAAACATGGCATCTTTCAACTGTTCCACCCCTAATGCTCATAGTTCACCAAAGCACCATATTAACTTCAAGTTACTTAAATGTTTTTCTGTCTTGTTTACTTATGATACCTTTTAAGTCATTATGACTTGTAAGGTTTGCTTTATTGAAAAGTCACATTGCTTCTTGATGACTCCCTATGATAGAAAGAAACAAGTCTGTAGCTTCAATTTAACTGCAAAAATCTTTGGAAAAGATACTGCTAGAACCTGTCAGGAATATCTATGCATTTTTTTCCTGTTAGAAAATACAAACACTCAAACCTGAAAATATCTGTGGGTGTTTAGTTGGAGAATTTCTCAGGAAGTACTTTTTAGTTAAAAACAAAAACAGAACCTCAAAGGGAACCAATAACTGCTGGGACGTGTACACAGTGATTATCAGTGTTAAGGTATCAGGTCCTTTTTCTGGCTGATTCTAAGTAAACAATTTAGTAAATTTCCCATTTTTTAGGTAAGCATGGTTATCATATTGTCTAGTTGGCTTTTTTCCTAATAAAGGAGTTTTGGAAGGACACTCTTATTTTAATGTGGAAGAAAATTTAAATCAAATCAGCTGAACTTAAGAAAACAGTTCTGTACTTCCCTCTGTAACTCCTCACTGAAAAAAACGCAGTGCCTAAGTTGCCCCTGTGCACCCTTGCTGCCTTTTCAGTGCCCCTTGCCTCAAGTGTTTCCAGCTGCCGCCTTTTTCCCTTCAGCCCACACCTGAGATGCTGGGACTCCCCGCCATGTTCCCTGCATGGTTACTGGGGGGACTTGGGCTGATGAAATCTGGACTCTGGCTAGTGGCAACCAGCCCAGGCAGCGGCTACAAGCCCAGGGCTCGTGCACTGACTGCCCAGCAGGCCACGGCTCACCCCAGTAGCAGGTGCCCAACTTTCTGTCTCTTGTAGGTAAAGTGCTGAGAGTATTCGATTCAGCTACCAACTTTATGAAATTTATGGCAAACCAGAGTCAGTAAGACCTCTAGCCCCGGTGAAATTTGATTGAAATTGGTCAGTGGATTTGGCAGGTTTGTGGATTTCTCTGCAAAATTGTTCTGTAACGGCCGGAATCAAGTAAGACATCTTTGCTTACCTTTTTTCCCTGCCCTAGGCAGTAGATCTGCTCTGAGGCATATCCCTGGGTGATGGCAACACAAGAATAGTGCTGGAGGACTGTTGTCTTAATCCTACCTCCTCCTTTTGCGAGCAATAAAGGTGACATGGTCGCAGCCGAAGAGCTGATGAGAGAGCAGGCATGGTTCTCCGCACACGCGTGTGCACTGACATTCAGCTTACATGGGAAGCCTGCTGTGGTGGGAGGGGAGGTGGGAGGAAAGAGGAAATAGCAGGGGGGGATTTTCCAACATGCAGGCTTGTAGCATCTGAAAAGCAATGGAGTTTTCTGTAAGGGGTGATCCAACGGGCCTTCTCTGGAGCAGTAGTCATGGCAACCCCTTTGCACTGGACCAGTAGTTCTAAAAGCACTGACAGCTGAATGAATTTATGCAAGACATTTGTATACATTTGTTAAAGACATGAAGATGTAATTTTGTGTTGCAAAATTCAGTTTCTAGTATTTTAAACACAGTCAACCATATCAATATAAGGACATTATAAATTTTTAATCTGGTAAATGTAGCTCTATCCTTATTTGAGAATTTTCCCAGCAATGTATATTCTGATATTTGTTCAGTCAGACTCTGTTATTAATTGAAGCTGCATTCAGACCTGTCAAGCAATGGAAGAAGGAATCCAACTTCCAAGTTACTCAACTCACTTCTCTGTGTATGACTTGTTGTGACACTGTCTCAGGATGTCACTTACTGGCAGCCACTATTCAGTATTGCCCAGAACTTCTGTAATGTGAACCTTCTGTAATGTGAAGCCCTTATTCGTCCTTATGATGCTCTGCCATATGAAAAGAAAATGACATTAGCCTTGACACGTGCAACCAACCTGAATAAAAACTGCCTTATTCCTGGATACAGGAGCTGTCATTAAAAAAGGAGCTCTGAGGTGAACGTGCAGAAAGTAGTTTTATTTTTCCTGGTATTGTAAATTTATGTAGTATGAACAAGGGGACAGAAATTGTCTGAATTTATTAGTTCTGATAATCAATTTCTTTTACATTATCTTTCTAGTGTTTTCTCTTTTGTGCAGGAAGTAATCAGAAACAACTTTTCTGTATTTTATTTAACACTGGCAATTCCCATTGATAGAAACAAAAATTGCAGTCTACTGAACAGCATCCACATTTCACTGCAAAGACAGTAAGTCAAATCCTTGAGGGAGGATTGTATTTTTACAAGACATTTTTCATATCTCTCATTCTCTTAGGGTCAAAGTATCATTACATCTTCAACACAATTATCTTTATCATCCAAAAGTAATTTACATTTAACAAGAATATTTAATCATTTCATTGCTTGAAAAAGCAAATGAAACAAATACACAGTTTAATGCCTAGTCTGCCTGAAAATTTTTCTTGCAGTTATTCCCTATTATGAGCCAAAGAACAACCACTGTTTGAAATCCTTAGTTCCTGCTTTATTTTTATTTTCCTAATACTCTTTAAAGTGTTTCTACTGTAATCAGGAAATGGAAAACAATAGAAAACAATTTAATGGTTGAAACCTCTCCAGTGACAGCCAAAAGACTGGAACTTTCAGAAGTGCATCATCTTGCATCTGAGATAAATATACAACAAAGATGTTTAGCTTCATATCTCTTTTCTGTACTTACAAAATACCTCAGTTATGTTTTTATTTTACTTCAGTAGAAGTTTTGCCTTCAGAAGGGCCGATTCCTCACTCACGTATTCAAGTGTTAGCTGCATGGAGTGGCTGGATTGGAAATGCAAGATCTCAGCTGTCAGCAGGAGTAAAAGGTCACCCTTCATTTCGGAAAGCAGGATTTCTAGGGCTAAAGATGGCTGTGGTGAATATCAGGCTGTATTGCCTTGTTTGTTAGAGCTTATGTAATGTTAAATCACTTGCTTTGTGATTGTGGTGTGTTCTGTGTGACAGTGACATTGATTGTAAAATCTGGCCAGGATATATAGGAGAGGAAAATGGCCAGGGAGGCATGCAGAAGGCTTCTGCTGATTGTGCTACTTCGCTAACCAGCATCTGTTAAAAATAGTCCAGACAAACAAAAGGCAAACTCGAAACTGGATTCTAAGTTATAAACAAACTAATCTGTTTGTGCATGCTCATGTGCATACCAAGCAGGGATTCTTCAGGATTCTCCTTGAATTTACCATGGAATATGCAGAAATACCTTAAAGCTTTTACCTGAACAGCACTGGGTATTGGCATGCAGCAGAAGTTGACAAGTAACTTCTTCAGTTAATATTTACTTTGTAATAGCATAGTAGGAGTTACTGACAGACATTCAAATGGAATTCCTGTCCCCATATTTCACAGACTAAGTACTAGACTGTGGGGATCAGCTCCATACCATCTGAATTAGAACTGCAGCATAGAAAGCTTTGTGCCATTAAAAAAGCGTACCCATGCAGGGTCCCTATCTCTGCATGTGATAAAAGCCAAATCCATTCTCCACGTGTCACACTTGGATATCAGGGCATGACACAAGGGGTGTCCTACAGGACTGACAACATGACATGCAGGCATGGAGGTAGCCCTTTGACCATTTGCTTCAAACTGGGACTGTAATAGCTACTGTGACCGTGGTAGCTATAATTATACCACCTTTATTTTGAATCTTTGTTGCAGGAAGCTGCAATATACTTTAGCCTGTATTGTGGTAATGCAAGTCACATCCTCTTAGCATCAAAATGGTTTACGGTTTCCTTTCTAACCTAACCTGGTTTTATTCTTTATTGATTGTGAATGAAACATTTTGATTTGATATAAAGCATGGTAATACATTGGTGAGGCTATGCCAAATAAAATATTTTACATGGAGTTAAACCCCAGCAGGTTTAAAGCTTTTGTCAGTTTGGTTTTGATAAAAAATAATTATGTATGTCTTCCTTGATTTTTCTGTCACAATGAAGAACTTAGATCTTGAATTTGCTAGCTGGACCCTTTACTCAGACTGTGTCAAGGACTTTATTTACCACTGTGATTGAAAGCTCTTTCCTTTCTGCCTTAGGGTTTCTATGCATAATTTTGACAACTTGCTCTTTATCAAAGAAATTGTGTCAATCTTTAAAACTGCTGCTTTCCTTATTTACTTGCAAGGCTTGAATATCAAGCTCCAAGAGGAAAGGAAAAGCCACATGAAAGAAAAATTTCAAGGTAATTTAAAACCAGAGGGAGGAGGTATATATTTTTCAGGTCTTTACAAGCTTTGCTCTATACTCCTGTTTTGCCTTTCAGTTACAATTCTCTGAGTTTCCTTTGGGCTGTGCTGATGCAATATTCTCAGCTTTCTACTTTGTGTTCCCCTTGTTTCCACCAAGGCAAGGGAATCATTATTGAGTTTCATATTCATGTTGCCTTAAATCCATCAGATAGGCTACTTATTTAGTGGCGCTTCTCACTGGTCTCCTTGCTCAGGACCCCTTGATTCCCTTATTACAAAGTTTCCAGTGAAACTAAGATAATATTTTTGACCCTAAAAAATCTCACTTGGTCTGGAACCCCATGCACCGTGGTGCTGCCAGGGGCGCGATTAATGGGCGGCTGGCTGGATATTCTGTGGTTGTAACTGAGAAAAATAAGTGTTTAAGGGTTCTTAACTTGAGATCTTTGAGAAAGCATTGATTTATGCACTGAGCTTTCACAGATTTTATTGGAGCATTTCCTTCTGAAACAAGGATGTGTTCCCGAATCAGGGTGGCTCTTGTTCTGAAATAGCTTCAAGATCTGCCAACCTGCAGGGTACTGTAGATAATATGTCATTTATCTGCAAAAAGGATAGCTTGGCTACTGCAAGTATTCTCAGTCACAAATGCACCGTGGTTTGTGTGAGTTAATTTACTGTAGTTTCAGAGCACAAGCATTGCAGAGTAAATTAGCTTCTATGGAGTTCTAATCTGCCATTGACTAGCTGCTTCTGATGCCCAGACTTGTAGTTTAGGTACGCTCCTTATAAGTTCTTGACCTTCAAGCTGTGCTTCGAAAACAACTTAATGGGGAGGCATTTGTGGGAGGCTAAAGTGGGTGTTAAGAAGCGTTCTTTAAGGAAACAGTTGGGTTTTTTATTATTACATCTTTTCTGTAGTGTGCTTGTCTTATGAAAGAACTGAAATAACACTGCATGGTTATTGGTTTTGGTTTTGCAGTTATGGATTGATTTCAACAGATGTCACATCACTCTTGGCCTGGAATTTTAGAAAGTTAGATCAAAACATGAATAAAGCTGAAATCAGTTTAAGGGAGGACCAACAGTTTTGTGGTAGTAACTTTTCTTCATTTATTGGAGTAATTCTAAAAAGTATATAATGACTGATATACATCCAGAACTAGTAACATCAAAGGGCGTTCTGTGTATGAATCATATGTATGATGATACACTCCTTGTTGTGAAAATGCATTAACAAAAAGAAGGAAGTGCAGAAGGCAGCTGTGGAAGTGGTACAACTGTTTTGCCCTTTGCCAGATAACGACATATGGAAACTCAAGAGATTGACTTGAAGACAAATGCTTGAAGATAGAGGCTAGTAAAAATTTTAAAGTCTGTTTTTAAACTTGCCCCTTTCCCTTAGGCATGTGCCTGTCAAATCCTAAACCTATTGAGGAGTGTATTATAATAACAACGAATACCTGTGATTTTCTTTCCTTTTTGAAGTCTTTCCCTAAAACAGAAGACTAAATATTTTTGTCTTGAAGGAGAAGGGATGGGAAAGAGAAAGAAGGCATCAGTGTTACTAGACAGAGTTTTGTAAAAGCTTAGTCTACCTTTAAAGTAGTATTGAATTAGGGTCCATATCTTGATGTTGATATCATGATACAAAACATCCTTGCATCACCAGAAGGATACCAGAGAGCTGTAGAATTGTGTGTAAGCTGAGTCTGCACATGTGGATATGTCCAGGCTTTTCCTTATTTCTCTGAGTGTCTATATGTGTATGTGAGCATGTGTGCTCATGTACATTTCTCAGTTTTTCCTGCTGGTGCAGCTCAAAGCAAATTTTAAGAGTGAGTACCTGTTTTCCTGGAAAAAAGGCTTTTTTTCCCCTAGTTCATCTTAAAAACTCAAATCAATTTTGGACAAAATGCTAAAACATTTTTAGATTTTCTTATTTTGTTTTGTTCTCATAGTCTTATTTGATGTTCCCCTGTATTTCCAGACTGCAGGTACTGAATCTTCTTCTCAATATTATATATCACTGTTGATTCATTAGAAGGAATTCAAGGTTAGTCATTAGCAAACACTAACCATGCTTTCTTGCTGATACATTATGTAGTTTTCAGCAGTGGGAGGAAAATCCCCCGGCAGGATTGCCTGCTCTTTGAATGCCTCCCACAGAGGGGCACGAGGGAGAGAGAAATTCTTTGCACAAAAGAAGCAAATCTGCTCTGACAGCTGCCAGTGTAGCAGTACAGACCACACCACTTCAAAGCTGCGATGCTCTCTCCCATCAGCATCACTATCAGTGCTGCTGGGCTTTCTCTGGTCATTCCACGGGGAGAGGTTAAGTACCTGAATTCTCAAATATTTTCTATTATTCACACTTCCTCCTGGCTCAGGTGAAGACATGGTGCAGAGCTGTTATCTACAGTCCTCTCTCACTGACATAGGCAGGTAAATTTATAAGGTTAGTCTGTTAGTTCATGATAAAGACTGTCTCTGGGCACGCAAATAAGTGACAGGCCCAGGACATAAACACTAATAATAAAAACATTTTTAACCAATTAGATGTCAATAATAATCTATATTATATTCAGCTACCTAATAAAAAATGTTACTCTTATTGTGAGATGTTGTGATTTCCATTCTTCCCTTTTCTCTCTTCTGGGAGAAGAAAAAAAAAATGCTTACTGGCAATTAATTCTTTCAGTGATTCTCCCAGTCTTCATAGCTGTGTAAGTAAAGCACCTACAATGCAAGCTGCCAAAATTGTACAGTGAGCCATGTGTACTGGCTCTTTAAGTCCTTGTAGTGAATTTATCAAGGAAGAAGTGAAAAATAGCCTAATGTCTTCTGAACTGCAAACACTGCAATGAGTTCACTTCACATTACGTCACTTGCACATGCACCATCCACAACCTTCTACTTGCTTATGAAATATGAGAGACACAGAGCATCTGTCTCTTTCATCAACTAACTCAGCTCTCTTAACATTGCTGTTAGCATGAAAATACATAAAATATGAAACAAAAAGTGAAGAATTGTGACTGCATCTTAGCTAGCTACATGGCCGAGCATATTCCTGACCTTTGTCAGGCCTAGGTATTTTACAGTATCATTCTTCTATATTTTTGACTCTATTGTGAATAGACTAGGCATCCCAGGAAACTGGAGATAGATATGGAGGAGCAAAAATAAGGGAGGGAAAAGCTCCAATTCAGAGTTTATTATCATTAAAATATAGAAATGTAGAAGTAGGGTAAGTTAAACTAAGAAGATACTTAGACTATGGAGGGTAAAAATAACACTCATTTCTTTCAATGGCAATAGCTAAGGAAATCCAAGGTGATCTGAATTATCTTCTGTGACATATGCTAGTAAGTAGAATAAATATTTAAAAAACACACAGCACTTCATGCAATAGAATCATAGAATCATAGAATGGTTTAGGTTGAAGGGACATCTAAAGATCATCTAGTCCAACCCCCTTGCAATGAGCAGGGACATCTTCAATTAGATGAGGTTCCTCAGAGCCCTGTCCAACCTGGCCTTAAAGTAAATGTGCGTAATGTGCACATGCTGAAATTGTCAGTTCCTAGTGTCATTTCTTTGTAGTGAAAGGCTGTGTAGCATGTCTCTTCTGCCTGGTTCTTGAGACCCTCATGCTATCATAGATTCAGGTTTGTAAGTCTCCATGTATTAGTCTGCACTGTACCCACCCTTGGGTCGAGGAGCAGAATATCCTGATTTTGCATGTAGGCTTGAGTATATTCCTGCATCCTGTTCCTCCCATCCTTTCAGTTCTAGTGTTAGCACTGGGAACACCTTCTGTCTCTATACCCACTAAACCAATAAATGTCTGTACATCCAAGAGGTTGACAGGAAAATGTAACTGCACTTGGCAGAGCCTGCCTGTGTTCCACTGCTGGGAGATGTTAATTAGAATAGGGATTCTAGTTATTTTTTTGCTTGAGATTAATAATGACTCAGAAATCAATCACCACGTGTAATGTATGAATAAAAACATATTTTCCAGTATCACATGATAATAATCCATGTTTTCTAGATCAGTAACATTGGAAAAAAAAATTTCTTAGGGCTAAAGAGAGTGATTTCCCATATAAAAAACAAATGTCTAAGGCAAAGCTTTTCCTTAGCTTTGTCAACTGGGTACAGTACTGTTCGTTTCAGTATAAAATTGATGTATATTTCAGTTTGCCTGTATTGTAGTGGAAATGTATTTTGAATCAGGGTTAATACATCACATTCAGTTCAGAGTTATGCTGTTTGTAATAGCAAAGTGACCTGTCTATGCAGGGATATTACCTGTTTGTTGTAAAACACCTGGGATTCTTTTAGGGCTTACAAAACGTTTTGTGTTTCTGAATCTATTCTTTCAAGAAAGCTAGCACTCCTCTGCACTTTGCATGCTCAGAATGTGTAAAATGGATATTTAACATTTGACGTGTAATGCAAATAACATTTATTGTTAGTAGATGTCATGATAGCATGGTACTGAGTACAATGGGAACTGAAAAAGGTAGCTTGGTGCTTCCTTTTTTTTGCCTTGGGATTCAGGAGATGTAGGTAAGTTTTTTGTTCTGTTTTGTTTCTTTTTTTTTTTTATTTCACACATTATCCATGTGCCTGAGCACTGCTTTTGAATCTAGGGTTTGTTGTAACACCACTAAGATAAATGCAAATGTTCATGTTAAGTTGTCTGGGCTTTGTGCTTAAGCTTTTTATCTGTAAAATGAAGATGTTGAATACTGGCTCGCCTTGTAGGTATTGTGAGGACAAATTCTCTAGCCTTTGTGAGGTAGAAGTACATGGATAAGTTAAGTTTTTAGTTGTAAAGCAATTTTTCAGGTTATATGTATTGAAAACCTGTTTGTCTTAAAATGTTTTCTATGGGGAAAAAATTAATGGTTAAGAGCACAGTGATAATTTTCATCTACATCACCTTTTTATTCAAATCTAAAGGATTCTCCATTTACAAAGTAACATGATTATTTACCTTCATTGGATCACATGCTGTGATCAAAACATAGACTTGGGACAATGCATACAAGATCAGATTGCAGGCTGTATGACTAAACTCGGTAACAGAGATGGGCTAGATCTGAATAGACTCTGTTCAGCTGTAATCAGCAATAACTCACTGTTGTTTATTAAACATAGTTATCTATGCTACATCTTGCTCTTTCTTGCAAATACAAAGGTACAACTGATTGTTTTAGGTTTAGCAAACATGTCATGCAAAACTTCCTACTGGGGAGTGTGCTACATGTATTTAAAGTCCATTTCCAGCTGTATATTTTGATTACTATTGACTTTGAATCAAAAGCCTCTCCTGGCTAGTGGCTGAGGCAAGTTAATCATGGGAAGTGGATTGTGTCTCACACTACAACCATGAGCAAACCTTCCCTTCACCCCATCACATGTACAATTCCTATGAATATATCCAGCGAGAAAAATTCCCTCTGGCTGCCTAGCCTGACAACTTTTTCAACCTTGAGCATGTGAAGAGAGAACACCAATCTCATCTCCGAAATTTGTATGCCAAGAGAAACAGCAGTACACCCTTTCTCCTGCTTCTAGCTCTAGTTTACCACGATTATTTCAAAAGATCAAATTCAGCCAGAAACCAAAAGATAGGTTTATATTGCGAGGAAAACATGATCCAGTTTTCTTTCAAAGCATAGGATAGCATAAGATTCAAATCACAGTTGCATTTTCTTACATGTTGTTTAGAGCTTGTATTTGGAACTATTTAGGTTGCTTTCTACAGTAGCAGAATGTTATTGTTCATTAATCCAAATGCTAGTTATGGCTGTAATACAATTAATCAGTAACTGGTGATAAAAGTAATTGCATTTTTTTGACTCTCCTAATTGTTAGAGCAGTTTTGGCAGTTGTTATTGTTAGCTGAGCAAGAACTGTGTTCTCAGAAATGACTCACTGAGGTATATTCCAGTTACAAAGATGCAGTTCTGGGTCATCTAAAGGGCATACTAAAATGAAGTGAGGGAAGCATATAAAAGTTAATGCTGAAAAATAAACTTACTGAACCAGTGTTAATGTGATGTTCAGAAGCAGGGTTTTATAAAAGTCTAACTTCAAACATTACTTTCCCATGGATCAGCGACTCACTGTTTTCATGATATAACACATCAGCTATTTTCTGTTTATTATTTAGTAAAGAGAATGATTTCACAGAAGGCTTATAAACAAAGACATAATTATACTGAAGTTAATTTTATAAGATTCAGATACCACTGTATTTTCTGAACTGGTAAAATTTATTGCGCAATATTGATATTGAAATTATATAAACCCAATTTTATTAATCTACTAATTAAGGTGTGGAAATCACCTCTCTTACTTGTGTAAAAATTTCTATTAATCACCAGCAAGATTTTGCTGTGAATTTGGTGATATATAATAGGTGCACATATCAAAACATGGGAAGAGACCCTCCAGAGGAGGAATCTATGAACATTCCTCTCCAAAGATTTCATAATGCTGACAAAACAGGCTTTTTTTTTCCTGGATCCTCATCTGAAATAAGTAGAATATCTCAGAACTAGGATTAGTTGATAACTTTTAGAGCTAGATTTTAAAGAGTACAAGACTAGAAATCTTTCCTTTCAAGAATATGGTGGCAGAAGGGCTTAAAAATTCCTGCAAAACAAATCCTGAACTTCTATGAAGGATTTTGAATATTTGTTTACAAAAACAGCAGACTCTTAGGAGAAAAAGATAAATTTGCAGTTCTTTCACTTTGCAGTCTATTTTAATAACTGTGGCTTGTGGCTAACTGCCTTTGTGTGTTAACATCTTCATTCTGTGGTACAGGAAGAAAATCATTCCCTGCAATTGAATGGAATCTTAAAACACTGTGCAAGCTTCCAGCTTCATGTGAAACTCTGTGCAAAAGATCAGGTATCAAGGAGTTCCATCAGATTTTATTCTTTGTCTTTTGCTCTTGACTTCAGAAGAAACTGTAATAATTCATGCAAAGTTTACCATGCCATTCAGTGAAGTCCAGGACATCTGATAAATTCCCTTTCTGCATCTTTCACGGATATATTCTGAATAGATGTTAAAAAGGATTAGTAGTGTAATTATTGCAATCCAGATATGCTGATTACTGTGCTTCCTTTTTCTGTAGAATTGTCCGCAATTTTCATAAGTTCTTTGGAAGTGCCTGAATATAGTGTAATATTTGTGAAGTAAGGCAACTTTTGTTACTACATCTGTAGTATCAAAGAGAAGTTCTTTATTAGGAGCACTGAAAAACTGATGTTCATTTGGGGAAGAAGATATTTTCTTCAATGAAGTTTGATTTCAATCTCAATATCCTGAAGCAAGTGTCTAGGATCTTGAGGTGGTTCCCAATGTCTCACTCAACCTCTTGTCGAGGAAGCAAATACCAACTTCCAAAGCAATGCAGTTTGTACATAGAAACTTTCAAGGAAAATGATGAATGGGGTATTACAAAGATTGAAAAGTACTGGTGCAAGCACAGGATCTGAGGACTGTAGCTTTGAGCACTTATGTGAATGTTTTATTCCAAAATAAGTTTCTGCTGCAGTTTGTGGATCAGCATAGCTTGCAGATCTATAGTAGCTTGCTCTAAAACCACACCAAAAGAAACAATTTCTAGAATGTGAATGTTTTGAAGTAATGCTTGAATGTATAGACGAATGTAAATTTTGCAGGCTTTAGTTCCTAGGTCTTAATTGTGATATGAATACTTGATAAAAATAAGACGCCTGTCATAGTATCCTTTCTTGGTTCAGATACTAAAGTTTTCTAGACAAAGACTATTAAATGTATCAAGATTTTGTGTTTTCATGTGTGCAAGCCCTTTATGCATTTATTGCATTGAAAAAGGCACAGAAAATAGAGAGGTATCTGAAGATACCTCATATTAGGATGATTCCACACGTTCTGATGCAATTGCCATAGGTTTGTCTTTGACAGGACTTTTTTACTAATACTTTGTGTTGTTTTGTTGTTGTGCCATGTGGCTATCGCATTCAGATTTGCTCAAAGGAGTTTCTTCTCCCCTTGATTTACACTTAATAAGTGAGTTTACAGGTTTTGTAACTTGACTTTTATGAAGGCAATAACATCTGGCCATATTTTTTACTACTGTTGGCAGTGTCTAGGAATTTTGGAAACAAACCTTTGTGTATGCATTTCTGTCTAACTTATATACTTCTTGTAGATAGATTCCTTTTCAGTTTCAAGGGAGGAATAGCCTTCTAAAGCCTCAGGGCATCCTTGGCTCTGCCATACTCTTTGCCTTTAAATTCCTTAAAAAGATGTTACTGAACAAACTACAGTTAGTCCAATTGGATGAAATACAGATGATAGCTCCTAAGAAAGATCTATGATATATCGTAACTAGACAATATATTTTAGCCAGTAATAATAAAGTTCTAGAACTCAGTAAGTATAGGAAAAGGACAATGCTTGTTATGAAGAAAGTTCGAGAATGCAGTTCTTGGTATTAGTAAGGGTAAGCTGTCCCTTTATGGCCCAATGCAAGGCAAAAACCAAACAAACATTTACATTCTCATGTAAATGTTCTTATTCTTTTGCATGACAAATATCTGGTGTCCTAAAGGTACTCTTGAAAATAGCTGCCAGTACACCATATAATATAAAACCTGAAGTTTACTCAAACAAGAAAGCAAGTCATCATAGTAAGAACGAATACTTATAGGGAACAGACAAAATGAGACAAATTTCAAAACAACCTATATGAAAGGTTTTACTAACAGTACGCTAAAAGTACTGGAAAAACACACCTGCATTCCCTGGATCTTGTAGAACGGATCAAGATGACTCGAAAGGATCCTAAAAAGGAATGAGATTTTTTTTCTCTGGTGTAATGGATGAGATGATAGGAACAAAGGAGAGAGAAGAGGCTCACAAGCCTGGAAGCACTCCTTCCTGGAAGGAGTCAGGGTGTCTGGGAGCCAGCAGTCAGACAGAGGGCTTTTGCCTAAAAGGCCCTGGTGATCAGTGTGTCTTGGGAATTCAGAGCATAACATTTCCTCTGTTTTAGATAAGAAGCTCTTCTGCAAGGATTTCTATCTCCTGTATATTTCCTACGTGGGAGATGTGATCTGAATGTCTGTACAAGAAATAAATACAGTAGATCTCCACATGCACTGAATTCACAAGATGAAATGGAACAAGTTTTTAAAGAAATCTAAGACAGTCTGTAGACATTTTGTAGCTGGTTTGTTAACAAAGGCTTTCAGAACGTAGTACAACTGTTTTGATTTTGTTTGTACGTGCTGTTTGGCACCAACATTTGGCTTATGACATCCCGGGCATACACATGACAACCAGTTAACTACATTTCTTTTCTTACACAGATGTAACATATTTCAATCTTCATTTTCAGTTTTTACTGGTTTATTTTTAAAGGATTATCTAGTCCTGTGCTGATGCAGTTATCTGAACGCACCTGGGTGTGGTCATGACGGATATATGAGTTTGCGTTCATCTGTTAATTAAATATTCCTCAACCCATCTTCGGTGGGAAAATCACAGACAGAACTCAGAGCAACAAACTATGGCAACTGTCATTCAGTAACAAAACCAGAAGAAAAAAAATCGGTGGTTTACAATACCAAAGGCTTCCAGAAATTCAGAGTAAAACCTCAGTGAAGAACTTGGCCCTTCAGTCTGCTGAAAAGTGGGTTTATACTTTGCCTGAATGTCTTTCAGAAAAAATTTAAAAATTTATCTCTATTTCTTTGGACATTAGTAGTCCTAAGGCACTGACTCAAGTATCTGTTTTCTCTTAGATTTTCAAAGGTCATACAGATTACAGATAAGGAGGTGCATTCCCTTGCTGTGTAGATTTATGGTAAGGGAAATACATAAACGATACATTGCATGGCTAGTGTTTTTGAAGCATTTTCTTTGTTTCTTTTTAGAAAGTACCTATTATTTTTAATGTCTGATTTTTTAGCACTCTTTTAGGTTAACATTCTTTAGAACAACCACAGTTAGACTGTTGGCATTGGTGTTGGAACCATAGGAACAAGAATGGAAGGTGCCTGCACTGAATCCACTGAAGCAAGGGGATGGAACAATAAGGTTCTGTCAACATTATTGCCATACTTTTGATTTATATCATAAGTGCCAGTTCTGGAGTAGTGTCAAGAAAAAAGTGTGTCCTTAGCCAACTTAATTTGATTTTAATATTAAAAATGACACCCACTTGTGCATAATGAGCATGTAAATGTAAGACCACTTTATTATAATGAGTTAGGTAATTATCTTGACATGTGTAGAAGTACTTTTGTTATATAAATTATTCGTAACCAATCATGTATTTTGTTAACACTTTTTCCTTCATCCTGATGGGTATATAAGACCCTGTTTGCATTTCAAGTGTGTGCTAGCTTTGTGGAGTTACCACCTAGCACCCATCTCTGTGCAGACAGGAAAAAATCAAATATCTCGACCCTGTGTGTTATTGGCACACCCAGTGCATGAAGAACCCCATTTTGAGACAACAGCATCTATGCTGTAAGATCCTATGTAGCATAGATGAACAACTTTCAGCTATTGCTGAGGTAATTTTTTTTTTTTTTTTACTTGCCAAATGCTCCTACTTTCATTTTAGTTTTTGGCAGACAGAACTGATCAGCTATCAACCTACCATCATCACTTTTGGCAGTAATCAAAGGCTTGCCAGTGCTTTAATACCAATGATTCCTGTATTTTAGAATTTACTGGATGGCAGCTGTCCTAAAGGATGTTCCAGAAATCTGCAAGTGAATTATTTTGATTTACTGTCTTGGCCTAGTGCAGATGATGCTTACTATGTGGGAACTGGCAGATGTGTATGAGAAGGCATAACTGAGCTTGCCAGACAGTTTAGAGCTCTGTACTAGGTAGAGATACAATATGTCCTTTTTTGCCATCCAGACTAGAAACCAGGCAGATAACTAATGCCCTTAGTAACAGTGTCTGTATGACACAAGTGGGTGGCATTCAGATAAACCTATTGCTCACCCCAACAACAACAGTGAATTTTTAGTATTGGTTCTCATCCCAGGTTAAATGGAATCATCAGAAACTTTGCAGTAGGATGGATTTACTGGAATTTTTTTGGTTGTTTTTAATTTAGGATGGGGAAAACTTTCCAACTCAAAGGGGAGATAAACATCTCTCTGAGAATGCCAGGAAAAAAAGATTATTTCCAGAATCTGATGTTATCAAGTTACATTTCCAGGCATGCTTGGGCTGAAAGTTTTCTCTTATTATGTGCAATTTAACCTTGCAGTCCCTTCTGGCAAAGTGCTTACAAGTGTCGTGGTTCAACCCCAGCCAGCAACTAAGCACCACGCAGCCGCTCACTCACTCCCCCCATCCAGTGGGATGGGGGAGAAAATCAGGAAAAGAAGTAAAACTCCTGGGTTGAGATAAGAACGATTTAATAGAACAGAAAAGAAGAGACTAATAATGATAATGATAACACTAATAAAATGACAACAGTAGTAATAAAAGGAGTGAAATGTACAAATGATGCGCGGGGCAATTGCTCACTATCCGCCGACCGACACCCAGCCAGTCCCCGAGCGGCGATTCCCTCCCTCCCCCACTTCCCAGTTCCTAAACTAGATGGGACGTCGCATGGTATGGAATACACTGTTGGCCAGTTTGGGTCAGGTGCCCTGGCTGGGCATGAGAAGCTGAAAAATCCTTGACTCTAGTCTAAACACTACTGAGCAACAACTGAAAACATCAGTGTTATCAACATTCTTCACATACTGAACTCAAAACATAGCACTGTACCAGCTACTAGGAAGACAGCTAACTACATCCCAGCTGA
>NW_010972576.1:1412999-1443728 GCF_000737465.1 Haliaeetus leucocephalus
GAAACCAGGACAGCACCACGCAGCCGCTCACTCACTCCCCCCCATCCAGTGGGATGGGGGAGAAAATCAGGAAAAGAAGTAAAACTCCTGGGTTGAGATAAGAACGATTTAATAGAACAGAAAAGAAGAGACTAATAATGATAATGATAACACTAATAAAAGGACACCGGAAGTAAAAAAGGATTGGAATGTACAAATGATGCGCAGGGCAATTGCTCACCACCCGCCGCCCGACACCCAGCCAGTCCCCGAGCGGCGATTCCCTGCCCCCCCTTCCCAGTTCCTAAACTAGATGGGACATCACATGGCATGGAATACAGTGTTGGCCAGTTTGGGTCAGGTGCCCTGGCTGGGCATGAGAAGCTGAAAAATCCTTGACTCTAGTCTAAACACTACTGAGCAACAACTGAAAACATCAGTGTTATCAACATTCTTCACATACTGAACTCAAAACATAGCACTGTACCAGCTACTAGGAAGACAGCTAACTACATCCCAGCTGAAACCAGGACAACAAGTAGTTAACATTTAAGTACATGCGCTCCAGCATATGCAACAGCTTCCAAAGCTAGTGAGCCAGTGGGGACAATCCAGGGCCCCCTTCCTTGTGTGCAAAAGTCTGGTAGTACTGTGAACTGCATCACTATGAAAAATTATTTTGGCTGCAATGAGCCAATTCATAACCATCTTGTTAGCATTTTTGCTCCTACTTCTGTGATGGCTAATTCTACACAGTTTGTACTGGGTGCTTAGATATCAGTCTACATAGTTTGGGCAGAGGTGAGGGAAGGGTATTAGCAGTGGTGTTTCCTACTACCAAATTCTATTGCTTAGATCTGCACTATTATTTGGGCCAAATCTATCTGGAAATATGTTCAACTTCAGCAGACGGCAGCTGAAGCATTCTCAGCTCTGGCACAGATACTTATTGTGGGAATTTCATCCAGGATCAAACACTGTTCAAAAACAGTATGGGGAAAATTGAGGAATCCTAGGCAATCAATAGGTGAAAAAGTTCCTGTGATTTTGGGAATGGGAAAAAATTTTTTTACTTATTACTAGGAGATGTAAAATTTATAACCAAATACACATTTGGTTTTGCATTTTAGCAGGCATGGGTGCTAGCACTGTAATGTAATGTTGCAGTCACTTAAGCTTAAGTCTGAAGTGGATAACCAGAAATAAACACTACTGAGTTATAAGCAGACTCCTATAAAGCAAGCCATTTATGCAAATATACATTCTATTATTTCTTTAAAAGCTACCATGGTAGACAAGCTATACCTCCCAACATCCTCTACTTCTTGAATTTTTCATACAGCTGAAGTAAAAAGCTTTTCCCTACTTCTCAAAAAAATACAAAACTCAAATCACTGAAACGTTCCAAGAGAAGTGAAATGCAGAAACAGCGCAGTTATTTGGTATAAATTTAAGTTGCTACTTTAAAATTAAGTAAGATTCATGCAAGAATGACTTACACTAAATCATTATATTACCCAAGCATTATAACATTTGCTGCTAAACTCAGGGAGAGAGAGACAGAAAAGCGGTGGGGGGAGAGAGAGAGAGAGAAATCCTGTGAAACTATATCATAGAATTTATAAGCAAGTGTGTGTGTGTGTGTCCACGTGCATATATATATGTGTGTGTGTGTGTATATATATATATATATAAAAGTGTATAAAATCCACAATTCTTTTGAGATCAGGTAGAATAGCTGCCTCAGGAAAGTTTAATTTGGTTTTGTGTGTAACATTTTTTTTAAATGTTCTGCACTAATAGAAAGCAGTTATAAAAGTGCTTGAAAATCAACTTGATCACCGAACTAGTTGTCAACAGCTCTGCTGTCAAAATAGTTTGAAGATATCTCACTTGATTTAAGGATTAAACTCAAGATCTGATTTACATGCTAGCCCACAGTGGTTCATGAGACGTGAACTAAAGTACAAGGACAAAAAGTTTGTCTTTAGAGAATTTAAAGGATGTGTCAACTGGTGAAGGTCTGAAGTGACTGGAAGAAGGAAATAATCTATATCCTCGGGTCATAAAGTCATAGTAGTGCTCTTCTTCCTCTTGGGTGTATAAAAGTAATTTGGTATCTAATATTCTGGCCTGCAAATTTTCTGTCAACAGGTGTTAAAAGAGCCCATGGAAAAGTTCATAAACAGCCTCTATTCCACCAGCTGCAATGTGAGTTGGGTTACAGAATTTTTTTTCTTATAAAGATGAATGGTGGTGGCTACAAAAAACTGGCAACTTTATGTCAGTTAAACCACTGCACTTAACAGATAAAGCATTTGTCTTCCTTTGCCCTGGATAACAGCTTTCGACAACTGGTTTTTCCAGTTGAGTATGCCATGTATTAGTACTGGGGATGGGGTAGTTAAAGATAGTTTCTGTTTCCCAAGATGGTCTGTACCATCAGATTACAGAAAGCCAGCTGTTGGTATTGATCATCATTCTGTCTTTTTGGCAAAAAAAGCTCTGAAAAAATGTCAACAATGATGCATATCTTGAATAAGTTGGCTATATGAGTATATGCACCTATTTCTCTCAACAATGTCTTGTAAGAAAAAGATTTTCTGTCATCTGTGGTTACTCAGTAAAATGGTCAGAGGGTTGTGTAAAGTTGGTTACAGATTACTCCATAGTAAGTGATACAAAGCTTGCAGAATCCAATCAGTAAATGTCAAAACCTAAGCATCAGTTTGAAATGAGCTACACAAAGTTAATTACCAACCTCATTAATTCAGGTGATTTTAGGAGGATCATCTCCATGGCAATTCTAGTTTGTGAATAATTAGTATGATAAATAGATTTGATGGAAAGACAACATTTTGACTACTTTATATTGGCTACTGTGGTGGCTGATGCTACTTTGTGGTTGCAAATTGATCTGTGGACTAACAGTCAAGCAATTAATAATTCTGTGTTAGGTATCTGTCACTTTTAATTGATTCAAGACCATTAAATAAAACCAGATAAGCAGCAGTTTCAAGGGAAAAGAAAGTAGTACAAAATTGTTTTGCCATGGCATACATTGAGTTTTCAAAACAATGGCAATGTCATGTCACGGGGAACAGAGATGTATATTGAGGAGTGGTAGGGTTGTGGTTGATATGAAATACCCGCTGAATAATTGGCATGTAGTTGATGAATCTTATGTGTCGGTTTAGGATTGTCCAGTTACCTTGAGAGCCTGTTTATTCCTTTGGTTACTGTCTGAAATCATACTTCAGGCCATGTCAAAAGCATGGGATGCTCACCTTGTATGCTTGTGGTTTGGGGACACAGCTTGCTGTCCTATAACAAGAAATCCAGTTTTGATGGTCCATCTGTGGAGACTGATGGAGTGTTTATCTGTCATTCTGGGACCTTCTGTCTTCCATCTGAATGACAGCCCATTGTTCAGCCCATTGTTCATTCCCAAGGGAAAACCCTGGCAAACCCACGCCCACATGATCTGGAGCAAAAGAAGCAGGAAAGAATGGGGACAGAGCAGTAGACCTAAAAGTCTCATCCCATCACTCGATTATGTTAGCAAGAAAAAAAAAAAAAAAGTCTTAAATGTGATTTCATGGCCAAAACGATACTTCTCCTCCTCCATACCATCTGCAACATCTCAGAGTCAGGCTGTTTTGAGTTACAGAAATCTGAATTAACTATCTCAGTAGTTGTTTTGAGCCCTTTAAATTGTGACAAAATTTCTCATCTTGGCAGACAAAAATGATATAAAGAAGCATAAAAGGTTGGCTTTCAAGATGTCGGAGAAAGGGAGCAAATAGTCTGCTAGAAATTCAGTTGGTTGAAGTAGAAGTAGTAAATTCACTGGAGTAGTGAATGTTTTTGTAGGAATTTTGTCTTACAGACAATGTATTTGAGTCATTCAATTCTGGCTAGTAAAAGTAAACAAGAGGATACTAAATCTTTTGCCCAAATGTGGGATAATATTTATTGAATGTAAAGTAATCTGTTGTATGAACTATCATCAGCAGTAGGTACCTGTGTGCATGCATTTTCCTGTTAAAAGAAAAAAAAAGTCATAATGTGGCTTACCTTACTTCCACTGAGGGCTAGATTTCCTTGCATTCACCATGAAGTAAGACCATTGTGTTGCAGTCTGGTCTGCTTCTTAATGCTACATATTTTAATGCATTTAATGTAATTTAATGTAATTTTAATGTAATTTTAATGTAATTTTTTGTAATTTTAATTTTTTGTAATTTTTAATTTTTTATTTTTTAAAGTAATTTTTAAATTTAATTTAATTTTTTAATTTAATTTTTTTTTAATTAATTATCAACAGATGTTTAAACTGGCTGGCCTGAGCGTGTCTTCTGTTTGGGTGTTGCAGTACTGCCTGGGGATGCCAGGGCTGGTTACGGCCTTGGGGGGGGAACCCTCTCTCTCTTTCCCTCCACATCACACTGCCAAAGCCCCCATAAACATGGATGCAGAGCTGAATGCTTGTCATTACCTTTTTGTATGTAGATATGCACACACACACACATGAAGTGAAGACATAGTTCAAACCTGCTGAAGCCATGGGTCATACTGTGGAATTTCTCCTTGAAAAATACTTTTTTTTGCTGAAAAATCCCATAAAAATAAGGGGTTTTTTGAGCTTTAACTTAACCAGTTCCAGTCTCAGTGATTACCTTGTGGTGGTAAAATGTTTCATAGTATTATCAAAGGACCAGCATACAGCCTAAGAACCTTGTACAGTCCTCCTGTACTATGGAAAGTGCATAAAGTCATGACTAGTCAGATAATAGAACACACATTTAGTTTGGGGCCATATGTTGCAGAGATTTGAACATAACAAGGAGATTGTGTTTTAAACAAAATGTGGGTGCCCATGACAGTAGCTAACATGAGCCAAGTAGAGCATTAATGACAGAAGTGATTTTTATAATGGCATTGGTACCAAACACTGATGATAACTTGAAATTAATGGTTATTTTCCCACTATTAAGTGTTAAAACGTGCTTTTATAGCTTTACGTAGGCAGTGGTAGCCTTTAAAATTTCTAATAGGTCCTGTTGAAGATGTATCGAGAAGCAGAGAAACTTTCTATCCAAGCAGCAGTAACTATTAGGCCTAAACTGTAATCCAGGAAGGAAAAAAAAAACTATGACATTTTTCCCTAAGAAACATTGAGTTAGAAAACCCATTATCTAAAAAGAAGGACCAAGGAAAAGATACTAGTTTGCTATAGGGCCCTCTATAACCCTCTGTAAATTGGACTTCTGTGTAAAATGGTCAGCGGTAAATAAAGGGAAATGAAGCATGTATAATATTGTTTCTTTTACTAAAGTAACATCTTAAAAATTTAAGTGCTCTCTATGATACTTGGAGTGTATGCATGAAAAGGTAACTAGCAAATAGGTAGGTAGAGGCAAAATCTGAACGCCATATGCCATAGTTTACACCAGAAAGGTACAAAAGGCAAAGCAGTAGTCTCATGTATTCCAAATTTCATTATAAACATGGTAAATCATCTCTAGTTTCCCTGCTAGGTGAAACAATATGCTACTAGCTTATTAATCACTCTAATATAAGAGAATAACTTTATTCACATCTGGTTCAGCTGCCAAAAATGTAACCAGTAAATGCTGCATATCTTTTGACAACTGAGACAATATTCTGCCTGATTCATTTCAGTGAGGAGGATCTGATTCATTTCAGTCTCTGCAAAAGATTTACACTTTTTGAATATGGGAAACATTACAACCTCATTCTGTGTCTAGAAAACTTTAAACAACGGCTAAAATATTCGGTTAAGCTGATTAACTAAGAACATGTTAATTACCAAATATATGCTATGTAAAAATATAAAGTCACTTTTTATGGAAGAGAAGACTAGTTGTAGCTTCAGTTGAACACCTACAGGGTACTCAGTGAAAATCATAGCTGGAGATCTTGATCACATTTCTGTTGATCTTTATTCCTTTCATCTTGCCACTACCTATGTTGTACTGTGATACAGATTAGCTCCAACAAATTAGTGTTAAGGGTCCAAATTCATGTTTGTGTGTAGGTACCCAATGGACTGCACTGTTACAGTGACAGTTATTGCGCTGTGGAACTGAAGCACAGCATGGAAGAGAGAGCCCAAGATGCTGTAACTCTTGACGTATTTTCATAAATAATTACATAAATAAATGTACAAGTAAATATATATTGCACAGATATAGCAAGCATAGCACTTTTTCAGTAGTATATGCTACAGTCAGTTCTTAAAACACCCAGTTGCTGAATCAACAGAATCAGAACGTGTCACTGAACATCTCACTGGCAAGGTACTCTTGCCAGTGGAAGAGTTGGGTCCTGAGGGTCAGTTCTCTCACTCTCTTTCTGTTTTAGTAAAGATTTTCACACTCCAGGATATTAATCACTGATCAATTGTTTTCTTCAGCAGGCTTGATGCTTCTTTTGTTCATATCAGTCAAGTGTGTTTGATGTCTTCTTGGGGGAGTTAGGCATTAAATGCTGAAGTAAGCATTATTTCAGAGGTTATGATGAATAATCAGTGTTTGTGGGTAAGATGCATTTGACATCACTGTACAGAGTTAGGCAATGTGGCATCGTCCAAAACTACTGATTTGGAGCAGTGAAGCACCTGCTTCATCCCAAGTATTTGTACCCTTGTTGCCAGGTTATTCTGTTTCTCTCACACTTTCAGTTGCTGTTTGCTCTGTTCACTTACTGTCCACTTAATGCAGGCATAGTCAGCACAGGCCTTGTGACTGCAGGTTGTACCCAGATGGGCAGCCACAGGCTTTAGCATCACTAGCCTTGCTCACTTGTGCATGATTTCAGCCTGCAGGAGCTCTCATGGGATTCCATAAACTGTATTATACATGGAGCTCCTTGATAAACCAGGGTGCCAACCCAGACTTTCACTTGTGTGCGGAGATTTGAGTTACCACACTGACACACAATATGGTGATATTGGCTGGCTGCGTAGAAGCAGCCAAGGAGAAAACTTGAAAGACTATTTTAACATTCATATCTTCCATCCCACACTCCTTCAAAATGTTGGGTAGAGAGCCAAAGTGTTGGAAAAATAATCTCTACAGTAGCTGAGGTACAAACCTTTGCGTTTAGCAAAAATAATACCTTGCAGTTCAACATTCTGACCTGTAGTGAAATAAAGAATTATTTGCATTGGTACAAATATTTGGCAGTGTACAAGATGTCTATAACACTAAAAAAAAAATCCACCAAATTGAATTCTTAATGACAAGATGGCATGATGATATCAGCGTCATACATGGTAAGCAAAAATAAACTAAGTGCCTGTAGCATCAGCAATACAGATACTGTGTAAAGAGAAATCCCGGAAATATAACAGTATTAATTACAATTGAATTACTTATATTAATTAGATAATAATATACATTAATACATTAATATATTGATATTAACACATACTATCACAATGATATATTTATATTCATAATTAATTTTTATATCAGGATAAAAATACATGAATTACAATCTGTAATACAGGAAAACGTCTGAAAATGAAACATGCAAAAAAGCTTTTGTTGACTCTAGAAAGAGTAATGAAAACTGGAATGTATTAATCTCATAATCATGCTATTTTCCACCTATTATGTTCTCCATAATGACTGTGAACAGCTCTTATAATATTCCAGAGTTCAGAAGCAAGTCTAAGTAGACTGGATTTCTCCATCATCATTTTGTGGTTCATTAGATCTTTATATGCTATAGTAGCCAATGAGGAAGCATTGGGAGCTCTTCCAGGAGTTATATCTGTGCTTCATTAGTTTTAAGGCCATCTTTCAGCCTCATGCTTACTTGTAAAAAAAAAATCCTTATCTCTCTGGAGTAATGAAAGAAAAACCCTCTCATTTTTACAAGCTTGTATTTTCTTCCAATAGCATATTCTTTTCTCAGCTGAAAGGTACAGAAAATTGTGGCTGCCTAGAATTCTATATGTCTAGGTTATGGCCTTAAATATAATGGGCATTCATGTAATTGAGAAGCCGTTATGAAACTATCAAAGACAAACTTATATCCAGAAACATGAGTAGCATTATAAAAGTCACTATTCTTGAAATACAGATAATGATATTACAACTTACTGAGAAAACATTCACATGTGAGAAATTTATTGTCTGTGAGCAGTATAAATATGTCCTGGTTTCAGCTAGGATAGAATTAATTTTCTTCTTAATAGCTGGTACAGTGTGTTTTGGATTTCGTGTGAGAATAATGTTGATAACACACTGATGTTTTAGTTGTTGCTAAGTAGCGCTTATCCTAAGTTAAGGATTTTTTCAGTTTCCCATGCTCTGCCAGCAAGCAGGTGCACAAGAAGCTGGGAGGGAGCATGGCCAGGACAGCTGACCCAAACTAGCCAAAGGGATATTCCATACCACAGAACGGCATGCTCGGTATATAAACTGGGCGGGAGTTGGCCAGGAGGTGTGGATTGCTGCTCAGGCATCAGTCAGCGAGCAATTGCATTGTGCATCACTTGTCTTTTCTTGGGTTTGATTTTATTTTATTTTCATTTTATATTATTCCTTTTCATTCCTATTATTATATTTTATGATTATTGTTAGTATTACATTTAATTTACTTTACTTATTAAATCATTCTTATCTCAACCCCCAAGTTTTAATCTTTTTTTTGATTCTCCTCCCCATCCCACTGGGAGCAGGGAGGAGTGAGGGAGCAGCTGCGTGGTGCCTAACTGCTGGCTGGGCTTAAACCACAACACCACATTAGAAAGGCAATGAATGGCTCTTCTTCAGTAAGCCACCACCTTCAATGTCACAGCCTGTAACTATCTGTTCATAACTAAAAATAGTGTGCAATCAGCTGTCCATAACAAAATGAAATAGTTATCTGCAGTGGCTGATTATATTTTTCAAACATCTAATAGGGCTTACAATTAAGACAATATACAGTTCATTTTGTGTCCATTCAGGTTTTGGTTTTTTTTTAATGAACTTGTTTGCATGGTCATCACTCACTATCATTTTTTTCAGTGGCTTTGTGCAATGGAGGCTTATGGACAGTGGCAGAGTTTTAAGTTCTTGAATAATTAAAAATGTTGGAATGAAATATAATCATATAAAACATAATTTCATAGCAACAATTACTTTCAGGAACTGGAAAAGCCATTTTCCATAAAGTGGTAAAGACAGTTCATTTTCTGGAATAGATGAAAATAAAATTTTGTTTGTATTCGTTAATTGTATAATAAAATACAACATGGGTTCAAAGAAAAGGTCTGGTAAAACTCTGGTAAAACTTCTGGGTTGCTTTGTATAAAACTGGTCAAGCAAGTTCTGGGAAGATTAATTTAAACTGGAGAAATGCATAGAAGAACTGCAGGATAATAAGGGAAACGGCAAACTTTTCATGACACGAGATACAAATACTTCCAGTGGTTTCTTTTGGCATAATAAAGGTGAAAAAAATGACATGATTAATCTTTGTATAGTGGACTCCAATTCTCAGGTAATGGAAAAAAAATTAGTAACCTGGATTGCACAGGCATGCACTGAATAGAGAAGTAAGTAGCTCCACACAGAATCATCTAAAGTCCAGCAGGATTTATTAGTTTTGGCTCAAAATTGGCTCTGCCAAGCTGGGGTTAACTCCTGGGAATTCACTTAGCCCAGGTTGTCCTGCTCACCCTGTCTGGGGGCAGCTCTGGCCCAAAGCGCTAATTAGCTCAGGCTGTGTTCCCAAGAAGGTCCTTGTGTCTCTTCATGTGTCAAGTTGGTTCTGGATGCAGAGCAGTCACCTGTGAGTAGCTGGATAGGTCTTAGAATGAACTCTGGGTCTGAGTCTCTCGGGTTTTGAATAAACACTGTTTTTTCCCAACTCTGAAGTATTTGACAACTCAACTACTATTTGTCAAAAATCAGTTTGAGCAGGAAATAACCATTCTGAGGTCCCCTTTTCCCAGGTCTTTTTCATATGCTTTGGTACATGAAAACCTGGACTAACAATTCCTTTCATTCTAAGGATAATTTTGAAGAAAACAGGCAGCAAATGTGAAGGCTTTTAGCTGTTGAGTTCTCTGCTGTCAGAGTAAAAACTCTGAAGAACGGCAATTACACCAAGTGCATGCCCAGCATTTTGTTGCCCCTAAAATTCACCTGTCTTATTTTTGCAAGCATAATTGTTCTAAGTGGTTTTATCCCTATGAAAAATATAGTTTTTATATTTTTGCTGATGGTTACTCAAAAATGACACCATGCTGAAATATTTAAATGAAGGGATTCAGTGTTTTGACACTTGCCTTGCTGTCTATTCTGTCAAATAAGCAAAAGATAATCCCAATTATTAGGCAGATTTTTTTCTGCCTGGGTGGTACACTTTTCTCATAGCTAATCATGTCAGAAATATGTCATGATGATTTGAGTGTAACTGGCAACTGTTATTTCCATTTTGTGTAATGTATCTGGCTCTGAAACTGTGATGTAACAGTTTCAGAAAGATGCTTTCTTCATTAAGTCAATTATGTGAACATGTAAGAACCCTCATGGATACCAAGAGATTGTGTATCACAAAGTACTGTAAATTCACCTTTGCATCCACACAGTGAAGATAATTCTGGTGGCAGATCAGAATAATTTTCTTCTGATATTTTGCCTCTCAAATGCATGAAAAATTTTCCTCTTCACTGCACTTCACCTCTTTGATTGAGTTTAACTTGAAAAATTATGAAAAACAACACACAACGCCACAACTTTTCACAGGAATAGTTAGCATACAGTATAATAGGCTTCTGCTTCCTTTGATATGGACTTTGTCTCTCACTGCCAGTGTACAGTGTTATAAACCTTATTCATTCATAGATGTTTTGGCTATTCGTAGCCAAACACCTACTGAATGGACTTCATTCAGCTGGTTCAGGCTCTTTGCACGGGGATTTCCAAACTTCGGAAGCCACAATATGAGATGGTACTAGTTCCCAGCTCTGAAATTATCCTGAATCTGTATTTTAAAATTATGGTACAATTATTACTAAAGTAAAATAAGAAAAGAGGCAAGGATTTGGAATTGGATCTTGAACGTATTTTCATTAACAATGTCAGAAAAGTATTTTAAGATTTAAGACAACACAGGTCAGGTAATGCCTGTGTCTACAAAAATAGCAGGTAGGTAACACATGCAAGTTAAAGGGTAAATTTCTGTGCATCTTCTAGGTGCGTAAATGACTTTTCTTGAAGAGAAACTGCATTTCTGTCTTCTGGATAAATTCACAGAATCTTGTGAAGGTTTATATAGCACATGACTTTGAAAAACTGTTGGCCAAATAGGAGCTACCTGAAAATAAATTGGGAAATGATTTTTCCTTGGTGTAGAGCCAGACGAATAACCCTGTTCAATCAGAGCTTGTTCTAGGTAAGACCAATCTCTGCACCATGTCCTGAGAGAGAAAGTTTTGAGTACCATGGTGCAAAGTCAGCCTGAGTCCATCTGCCTTTTGGGAGACCCAATATAACTCTGTGCGTATCAAATTCTAGGAACAATCTGGATGGGGGCACAGAGAGGATTACAGTGACAGCTAGAAAGTCATGTCACCGAGAGCTCCAGAATAAAGCAAAAAGGCAGCTGTAGCATCTCCAGGACAGGGACAAAAGGAGGTGATCATGAAGGCAAATCCATGGCTAGGCTCCGTGTTGTGATCTGCAACATTGCATGTTTATTACTTGAACAAAGTATTGCTTAAGTGATGAGAGAGTCCTTCCAGAGCACTGGAAAAAAAACTTGTGCAAAGACTCCCACGTGGCTTTGTACCTCAGGCTCATGAAGGAAATTATCTCCACTTGACCAGAATTACATGGCATCAGCATCTCCCCTGCTCTCCACAGCTGGAACCCCATGTCCTAGGTGGCACTAGGAGTAGCTTCAGCTCTACCTGAGTGTGCACAAGAGGAAACATTTGGCTATGAAGCTAAGCATTTGCCTGAGGAAAAAATACATTCAGATTAGACTGTAGAGTTTCTGCATAGCTGCATCTGTAGCCTAGACATATGACACTTGCAGGTTGTGTCTGTGTGTTAACTCTCATACATCTGTCAGATGCTATGAATCCCTGCGTTGATGGGTCTTAAAAGTTTGTATGCATACTGGACAGCAAGGGACCTCCTGGGAATCACCATAATCTAAATCCCCAGCTATTGAATACAGCCATGGTATATTCTGTTTTTCATAAACCACCTTAAGTTTATTCTAAACTAGTTTGATTTTGTTTGTCCTTAGCGAATTACATGCGTGTCCTTGCTTGTGCTTCTGCTACTCTTACGGGGCACTCTCAGAGACTTAATTTCTTCTCTTAATTTCCAGCTTGAAATTACCCATGAACAATTCATATATGCTCCTCCTCCAGCCTTGTCCTTCAATTGAAATAGCTCTTCTTTTTCTGTTGTGTGGACTACTTGAGTTTCAGTTCATTTCAAATCCATACATTTTGTTTGATAGTCATAGTGTCATTTAAAATAGAGGTAGCTGAAGCTTTGAGACAGCTCACTTCCTTTTCCATGGTACACTTCAGGACAGCGTGTGTAGTTCTTCGTGTTTGTCTTGCTAGGCTAGACAAACCAAGTTTTGATCATCCTGGTATCCTTTCTCTGTCTTAATTCATCTTTCTAGTGACCACAGGTGTACATTTTATTCCACCTAAGGTTTCACCAGATCTCTGTCAATAAAACTTACTTAATTTTGCTGAAAGCATCTGTAAGATTAAATCCAAAATTGCCATTTGATTAATCTTTAAACAAACACACATGCTGCAGGCTTTCACTTCAAGGGAGAAGACAACACTTCATTTCACTTTGACAGGAAATCTTCTTACTTATTTTGCTGTTTTCTATTGAGCAGCTGACACTTAACACTGATAGTTTAGATAGCTGTAATTCTGGCAAATATTTATTTTCTCAGTGAGATGGGTCATATGTGGCTGTCCTATTCATGGCCTGCTGTTGAGTATAGAATGCAATTGCTTACTTACCTATGCTTGTCAAACAATAAATGATCATTTAATAGAGTGCTTTGAGAGATATCATAGGTGTGAAACATGTTCTGTAAGACAATGCATTTTCCACTTTATATTATGGGAGTAATTCCAGGTACATACTGTTTAAATATCACCATCAGCATCATGCAGAGTAAATATATACCAAACTCAAAACTGGTATCAGAATTAGTTGTGTTATACCGCTTGACTCTTGACTCCTCAAACCTCAAGGTGCTGCCCTTATTACTAATCTTCCCATGGTGAGATTGGTGCTCTGGAGCCTTGTAACAACTGGGCACTTGCAGTCGTGTTCATGATGCCAGGCCAGCTCAAAGTTTTTCATCAGCACAGGCAGAATTCAAGGCTAAGTATCAGCCTCTTCAAATTCTCTGTATGCAATGGCTTCAGACCAAGCTGAGGTTTTTCTTTGCCTTCTCTCAGCTATTCTGTCCTTTCTATGACAGATTTTATCCTTCCTTTTTGCCTCAGCTCCCATTTCTGTGTTCATCATTAATGTCAGGAAGTAGTAGTATCTCAGAAAGAATAAAAAGTGTACCCTGTATGAGGGGTAATTGACACTCCAAACTGCTTCCCATGGCAAGACGATGCTACTGCTCCTTTTCAGAACTTCAGTCTACTTTTTGAGGCTATGCTGGAACATTCCTGATTGTATTCTCATTCTCTGAGGAGTGTCTTCCTGATGTTTGTAGATACCTTATTTTTTTCCAGTAAGTATACAGTCCTCTTTGGCAAATGATATTTATAGTATTATATGCAGACTGTTATATAGCCTTATAAGCAAAATTTGCCAAATTTGTAACCGTTAAAGGCATTTACATTCAACATCCTTGAAGGCTAGGCTCCTCTGGAGCTACTTTAGCTCACATAACTGGTTCACTTATAGAGTCAGCATCTATGTTGAATAAATCACGCAGGTTTTCTCAACTTTTTGTCTTTAGAAAATGATTTAATGCAAAATGTAGTTCAAAGTGAATGCAAGGTGCCTCTGGTTTTCTCTTTAGAAGTTTTATTTTCTTATTTTCAAAGAGCGTGAGTAAGCTTTTTATATTGAAGTAAAAAATTAGGAATGTAAATTTGACTACGTGCTGCATATAGAACAGCAAAATAACACTTGCTAATTTCTCACACGTTGGGAGATTTTGTACAGTTTCCCACTACTCTCAAGTTGCAAGTCATTTGCATTACGAATAATGGACTGAAACCACACTAAGCAAGAGTTGCTCAGAATAGAGGCCCTGCAAAATCCTGTGGTGCGAATGAAATTAATTAGCTCTTGCCACTACTGTGTTCTGCAATATGAAGACACAATAGAAGAGTGGACTGTAAGAGGGAAGGAATTTTTTCTTCACAGGCAAAGCATCATGCTCCTTTGACCATAGATGACACTTTCTGTATTGATAAGGTTTAATTCACAGCTTTAGGTAGTGGAAGTTTTTCTTTAATTTAAAATGAGACATTTTAAATCACTTCCCAGAAAACAACCATGGTATGGTAATTACATAGATGAGTGAAAAGACTGTTGCTTCTTCTGTAATTGAATCAATATAGTCTTTATCAATTGCCATGCTTCTTATCTGTTTTCTTTTTAAAGCTCCAAAAGAGAGGATCATATTTTTCAAAGTGTGGCTTTGAGTTATGCATATTTTAATTTACAAATATACTATCTTCAGTCATTCCCTGTGGTCTCATCTATTTGTGCAAATACACTGAAAGCAACAAGGAGTTTGCTCCTGTAGATTTTATTGTTTATGTTTCCAAGAATTAATGTGACAAAAAAGCTTCAAACAAACAAAAGCACATATATTTTTCGGGAAGAATGTTGTTCACATGCAATTACACGCCAGTTCCTTTTGAAAAGATGTCTTTAATGTGATGGTGTTGAGCCCATTTAATGGGTATGTGTTCCACTTGAAAAAAATAGAAAAGTGGCCGGTTAGAGTAGAATTTTATCAGATTTTTTCTTGGGTTTCTTCACTAGAAGAGAAATAGCCTAATATCCATGTTTAATGAATGACTGCCCTAAGTTTTTTCAAAATAGGAAATTCATGCTGACCATTTACTGACAAATATAAACCCCTCACACTTCTACTCAGTGCATGGCGTGACTTAGATCAGCTTTAGATTTGCTACCCAGCTTTTCATATCCACAGCTTGTGATCATACTGGTTTATTCAGGTGCATCTAGATAGCATTTGGCAAAGTGAGCAATGTGTGCAGCACATAAGGTGTCTCAGACACAATGAGTACGGCTGTTTTCTGGAGCTCCCCAGGTGAACTTTAGCAGGTCTGTTGTGACAGAGGGACTGCTGGGCTATCTGAACTGCTGTGGCCCATCCCGGACAGCCGGACTGCTGACATTTCCCATCACCCAAACCTCCTTTCTTCAAGGTTTATGGCTTCAGTTATTCAGAGATTTTGATATGAAATGCAAAGCATTAGGAAAGTTGGTTATGCCTAGTCTAAGGGCTGTTTCATCAGCCCACCTTGTCGAAAAAAAGTCTTTATATAAAAAAAAGAAAAGGAACAATTCAGTGTCTGGATAGTTTCCAAAAGGATCCTTTCTTGTAAATGAAGGAATCTGGCTGACAAATAATGGTAGTGTAACCAGAAATTAAATTAGTTTAAGATTCAGGAAACAGATTCACCAGCATAGACACTCTACAGACTGAAAATACCCATGATAATTTTGTAATGAGGGATTTGTTAATTTGTTAAACATCTGGTGTTTCTTTTTAATATTAGTGCTTATGTTGTTATACTGTGGTATCTCAATGCTGGTTTTGACAAAACGTACGTAGTGCAAATTAATACTAATATCAGAAGTTAATAACAATTTAGTTAGAAAGTAGAGAAAGAAATTAACATCAACAATAGGATAGCTAACATTAACTGTTCAAAATAAAAAAATGTTCAGTTTAGGTTGGAATCAGGTTTTGACCTGTTCTTATATTTTTTAAAAACAACTGTTTTCCATTCACCAGTTTTGCACAAAGGAAAAAAGACATTCTGTGATGAAACTTAGAAAATCTTCCATATTATTATTAGAATTTATAGTACATTAAAGGGAAGATGTTCTAATGAAAATCCTCTATTTTCTTTGAAGCCAGTGTTCAAACTGATGCTGGAAATGGATGGCAATAAACAGTGAAAACTTATCACTTTATCACTTTATTCATGAAAGAATTAATTTATCTTAGCAATTAGTCATTTCAGGGGGCAGCAGTAGCTCATATTTCTTAAGATAGTTTTATTTAAATATAAATTGGTTGGAGGGAGATAAGGGTTTTTTCTCCACACTATTATATCCCTCATCCATAAGCAATATACAGAACAAACATAGGAATTTGGTTTTTTCTTTCTTTCTGAGCAGACTTGGGAATTGGCGCAGGGTTTTTGGCATCAAAATGCCCATTTCCTGCTGCAAATGCATTGAAAACTGTTGTGGGTTGACCCCAGCCAACAGCTAGGCACCCACACGGCTGCTCGCTCACTCCCTCCGCCCCAGCAGAAGGTGGGGAGAGAATAGGAAGAGCAAAAGGAAGAAAACTTGTGGGTCAAAATACAGTCAGTTTAATAAGTGAAGGAAAGAGAAGAGACACAAGTGATGCAAAGGCAATCACTCATCACCTCCTGCAAGCAGACTGATGCCCAGCCACTCTGAGCAATGGCCACCTTGGAAGCCAAGCCCCTGTACCTGTACTCCCTTCTTCCTCTACCCCAATTTTTTATTGCTGAACATGACACTATATAGCACAGAATGTCCCTTTGGCCAATTCGAGTCAGCTGTCCCAGCTGTGTCACCTCCCATCTCCTTGCTCACCCCAAGTCCACTTGCTTCATGGCGGGCAGGGTGGGAAAAAAATGTCTTTTTGCTGTGCAAGCACTGCTCAGGAATAGCCAAAACACTGGTGTGTTATCAACACTGTTTTAGCCACAAATCCAAAACACAGCACCATAGCAGCTGCTAGGAAGAAAGTTAACTCCATCCCAGCCAAACCCAGTACAAAAACTGAACTCTAAATTTCAGAATAAGAAGGTACATGAAATGTGTCACTAGTCTTTGAAATAGTTGCAGACTATTAGAATTAGTTGATTTAAATCAGCAGAGGATCTGGTCCTGGATATCTTATGTATTAGCTGAAGTTCAAAAGTCAATCCAAGATCACCTTGTACAAATAGCAATAGGATATGATTAATTAGCAGAATTAGACTTCTTGCACAGGTAACAAAAATATATGTAGTTTGGTAGTCTGTAGCAAGACTGACCACTAATTCATGAAAATAAAAAAAAAAAATTCCATAAAGACTGATTATTCTACAGTCATATAGAAAAAAGTTTCTTATACCTTCCTAACATGAATTTGGTGCTCATCACTAGCTGAGTTTAAAAGGACTGTGCTCTGAAGTTTTGTGGTAGTTGTTGTACTACCATACCTGAAATTTTAAAACTAAAAAATTGTTATAAATGAACAAACATCTATTGAGTTTAGATGTAAATTAATGAGAAGTCATTTATTTTTATATCATATTACATAAAGGGGCAAGAGAATGTTTCTACTAGGCCTGCAAGGCAGCATACTAATTGAGGACTGGATATAAAGTGCTGTATATTGTTTGTAAGCTAAAATATCAGCTGTACATTTTTCAAATGAAACATGTGAAGTTAACTGGCACTTCTGACATTAATCTTTCCTTATCATGCACCTCATAGAACAGAGGAACGTAAGTGTGCTAGTAGCAAAGTTCAGCAAAAAGGACACAGAAAAATGTAAGCAATGAAATCCGGAACTGCAAATCAAAACTCTTCTCTCCTTCTCATGCCACTTAAACTCCCACTCTATAAATGCCTGCCTTTTTTACTTTTACGGTCATAGGCTATCAAGAATATCACCCCACTCAAAATGGTTTGCCTTAATTCCAGCAAAGATCCAGATAGTAGGCACTCTTGCCTGCATGTTGATACTGGTCACCCTTTTCAACACAAACACCATGGGTGGGGAATTGTCTAAGTGGGAAGGAGGGCCTGGGATTCAAGCCTTGCCTCCAGCTACAGCAATTCAAACTTGCTTTCCAGCACAGTCAGAGGGCATGTTGGGCTGAAACACTTCCTAGCACTGGATTTGAAGTACTGTAATTCTATAGTCTCTTGATGAGGGAGAATGAAATCCCAGGTTTTGACTTCTGCTACTGGTGCTACCTTATATGTCAGAGACAGGGATAAAATGTATGCTTGGGGCCTGGCACCAGAGTTGTGTGGATTATAACAGTTTGGTAATCAGATAACTCATATCAGCATTTGTTTTACTTCTAAATCTCTTCTGTTTTGGTTTAGAAACAATCTTATTATAGATCTGTTAGGTTTTATTTTTAAGTTTTCCATCCAAGACTTAGTTTCATTATAGGTCAGTTTTAAATCAACAGGATAACTCTATCAGCTGACAAGAAATGCAGGAGTTTCTTGTGACAAGTCCATGTTCTGCCCAGGCTGCACAACAGGCATCCTAGTCCTGTTTGGATTTAAACCAGAGATCTCATGCTGGAGTTCCTCTTCAGGTGGCTTTTAAAGACAGGTCTGAACTGTGTCCTGAGGTACTTATTTTGAGCATGTAAATGTACAGCAAAAAAAAGCATGCAGGTTCCATGTGCCTGTGCAACTTAAGTTCTCCCTCTGCTCAGTATCCGAACAAGAAGTTCTCATCTTCTTGGGCTATTATATGCTACGTGTTGTTAAGCATGGAAGTGTATTCTTATCAGCCTTTACTGGACATATGTAGCACAGTTTTACTTTTATGTCTTGATAGAAGGCAAATGAGGTTGACTAAAAGTATATTAGTGCAAACACAATTCTTGTTTTCTTTTATATCTCTGTGCATTGTTTGGATTCTGTTGAGAGTTTTCTGCAAAAGGACTACTGTGGTATGAGATGTTACCCAAGGTAAATACAGATTTGAGAAAATGCTTTAAAGTTGGAATTTGGTTTATCTGAAAAGTTCCCACACAGTTTACCACAGTTTTTTTTAATGACTGTAGCAGCCTCCCACTCTTCATAAAGTGTTTGTTACATTAATTAGGGGGTCTGTTAGACAACTAATTTCCCCCACAAAAGCTGCTAGGAGACGATGAGCATGGGAGTGGTATGATGTGAAGAAGCACACTCATATCTCAAACTATAAACAAGGGCTGTTAGTTACTTAAAAAAAAGTAAGTTCTGGTGCTTTGTAGATTTATGTATGTTGTCTTCCCAACTTTCAGGTCCATCCATTGTTGGGAAAGAAATATGAGACTTCCATGATACGGCTATTGCACCCCTTCTCTATTACAATGTGAAGTGCCTATTCAGAGTGCTAACCATATTGTCAGCTATACTGGCCACCAAAACAAAATAAATGCTACTGAGAACATGAGGCAGTTTCTGAAAATCAGTATCTGTGCATATCTGTTGCCATGCAAACTAGTACTATTGTACTCTGACAAAATCAACAAGCAATTAAGTAATTTATGTTTGTTTCTCAGGAGGTATTAAGCACATGGATAGGCAGAAAACTGGCTACAAAATACTTAAAACAGCATGTGGTATGTAATACAAAACAAGCTTTGACAAATCTACTAGCCCAGAGAAAGAAAAATGTTTTAATTCCTGCCGTGACTGTAAAACTTTCAGGGTTGTTTCTACATGGCCTTTTTCTAGAGAAAAATTGACTTTATTAGTCCTTCAGCCATTAGCTCTTTATACCTTTTGCCGTAATGCTATTGGTGGTATCTGTTATTTTCTCCATATAATTTCAGTACTTCCTTTTTAATTCTCCAAGATGGAGCTTCGCTTTGTGTAGGGGGCCATCAAACAGAAAGTGTAGTATTGTCAAGAAGTCTACTGCAGACTTGTGCAGTGGACAAAGCTGGTAGCCATGTACTTTTTCTCTAAAACTGAGGTGGTGAACACTGTTGTTACTTCTTTGTGAGACAAATGCATATTGAGAAGTGAGGGAAATGGAGCAGGCTGAGTAATGTTCATAGGTGATATTGGGTGTGATATATATATTACAGGTGAAACACATTAGTATATATAGCACATTAGTAGTGTTTATTGGAAGTAGATGGAGTAATGGACACAAGCAAATTCTACTAGATTTTGAATCAAGGGAAGTCATCGAGGTATATGCTTTAGCAACTATCATTAAATTTAATTTCCTAGTCAAAGAAGATACTTAATGTCTGCTTGGTAAGGATGGTCTGCATTACCTAGGTGGAGGTAACTTAATGGCAGAGAGCAACTAAGTATCTGTTCACCCCTAATACATTTGCAGGAAGGAAGATTGGAAATTCTCCCTACACACATGGGTGATGGCTTGGCATGTCTTTTAAATTGATGATCAGTTAGGCGTAGGCTTAGTTTTGCATGCTTAAGAGTAATTATACAAAAACAATCCCCTTTGCAATCGTGAACACATAACTGCAGTGACTGTAAAACTCTTTATGCAGAAGCTTTTTTTTTCAAGTTTTATCCTTGTACTGAGCAACCTAGGACCATGATGGATGAACTGGGTCCTATGTACTGTCACACTGGGAAAAAAAAAAGGAAAGAAAATACTTATGGAAAAGTTTGGATGCAGTGATAGTTCTTTTAATTGAAACATATGAATGTTAGTTCCCTTTGAATCAACTTGAACAAAAAATTCTAGTTCAAAGAAGCTAGCATAAATTATGTATCTGCATCTTTCGAGTTGACTCTGATTGCTGTTACTTCCTAAAATGTATCTTTTAATGACTTTTTGAAGTATCATTAGTGCATTAAGAAAAACTGTAAAACTTAAAATTGAGTACAACTTTGGATCTCATTAAAAACCACGTCTTTCTGTCTGAGCCCTAGTTCCTAGAAAATTTAAAAGTTAGGGCTTTTTCCTGCAAGCCTGCAAAATGGTAAATAGCTTTGCTGTTACACCACCCTTTCTGCCACCTGCCACATCACTAATCTCAACAACTCTTTGGGATCTGGATTCTGGAGCAGGTCCCGCACCAAAGAACCTTCCCATGGTGAGTAAATAAGTTAAAAGATCTCAGTGTATTCCAACAAGTTTGTCACTTGGGGAGGAAGGGAAAGGTTGAAGAAAATGGTTCCTCAAAAGCAGTAACACATCCTTTAGTAACTTCTAATAATTGATATAAAGATAAAAACAGACATTGTATACAGTGAGGGTAATTTTTGTGTTCTCTGCACAAATTATTAAACCGAAATGATATTCCCATGAATATCAACAATATTGCCACAATCACAGTAAAAATGCCTTAGTAAAGAAGCTACAGAATTGGACACTGAAATGTCTATTTGAGGATAGCTGCTCTAGCTTTCAAAAACTTGAATGTAACCGAGTTCAAGTATCTGACAAATTCGACTTCGTCCCAGTGGTCTTCAACCAAATTCAGATACTGTAGACCAAGAAAATGAAGAACTGGAGATGACACCCATATAATCTTGATTTCATCCTGTTTGAGCATTGCCTCCTGTGTCCATAATCGTGACAGTCTCCCAGTCTTTCATCTACAGAGACTAGAGGGACCTTTGAAAGAGTAAAACACAATACCCATCCTGCAAAATGGGTCTGTTCATCCTTTCCAACCACAAACTTTTGCTTACTCCTCAAACCCTAAAGACTTTCACCACTGCCAGAACACCCTCTGCCATTGAATACTCTCTCTCTGCTAATGAGGTCTTCTGTTTTGCAAGTGGACTTGCGAAGAGAAAATGGTGTGAGAATTGGTGTGTTCTACTGAAAAAAGTTTGGGTTTGTTTATTTGTTTGTTTGTTATGAGTTGTATAAGTTTGCAAAGGTGGATACTACTGGGTAGTAGTTTTTCGAAGGGTTTTGACTTCCTCTTTGTTTGGACTGTCATTGTGTATTGAAATAATATGAATTTGTAGCAGTTAACTAACTACGGCTGAGACAGAAAACTCAGATAGCTTTTTTCTAAAACCTGGATTCTAATCATGTCATATTTACATTACCTAGAAGAGATGTGTGCATATGCATATAATTAAACCTGGAACCAGGACAGGAACTATTTTTTTTGTCATATCACTTACCTAAATCTTAATTATGCACTAGATCTTTTGGGAACTTTATGAAACAAAGGTTTCCCCTGGGTACAAACGTCCTCCAAGCTTCTGCTTTGTTTTCAGGACTATGGGAAGAAGGAAGGATGCAAAGGATCAGGGAACTGTTAACTAATTCAAATGACAACAAACAGTTACTAACTTAATCCTGAAAACTCACAGGTCATGACAATAGTAATTATGGAGACATTAGGAGTGTCAGAAGTGACACCCAAGCTACAGCAAATTGGTTGAAAAGCTACCCTGTATTTAACTAGGTAATGTCTTTCAGTAGATGCTTATCCCTATGAGCAAAGCACGATATATGAATGTCTGTCTGTGGGTATCTGCAGCCACAGATGCCATATTTGGGCTTTGTGAAATAACTCCTCTGTTGGTTCATTCTGTGAAAAATAAAAATGCATTTCATCTGTCTTAATAACCAGCTTGACTCACTTAGGGATTTTGCTTGATTTATAGGGCAAGATTATAGCACTTGTTCTTTAGCATGGGCATATGTAGTTTCCTAGATTTACTTGTGTGAGTGATACTACTGGAATCAAAGCAATGAATGTGTGTCAGGTTGACTCTTCAGATAAATTGTTATTATAGATTTTTTTATAGGTTTTGCTGTGGTTTGAAAATTATTGTCTGCCACTGCCTAAACAGTGGATGAGTCCTGTCACGTCAAGTGTGGGAGGAAAAAACTGATCTTTAGACATTAATGCTAACTACAGATAGAACTAATTGAAGATACACATCTGAGCATATTTAAATGAGCTATTGACTGACCTTTCCTTTCTTTTTTGTATCCTGCAAACTTCAGCAGGGAGTTCCTTTTTATGTAGTATTGTGTTGTCAGGCTTGACTAAATTTTCACCAGCAGGTAAAGATGGATGCCATACATTTTTAATTAAGCATTTAACCTCAATTATTTTTAACCAATTTGTTGTGCTTGGAAAAGAGCCAATGCACTTTGTACACATGTGCGGATGCATGCTCTCACACATACTCCCAGAACTGTAAGTTACCTCAAACTTAATTTCTGTTAACAGTTGTTGTGTAGTCAGAGCCATCACTGGTTAATGCAATATCTTAATAATTGTATTTAAATGGTTGCAGTAATGTGGAATAAAAAGTGATTTTTATTATATCTCTCAATTTTGGAGATGTAAGCAAGTCAGATATATGAATTCTGGGTGATAGTTATTAAGCTTCAATTATTACTCTTTCTTAAAGTGAAGTGAGAACAAGGCATAAAGGAACAAGTTACATAAGTTATGTCATCAGCAAGATACACATACAAGAAAGACTGAAGTGGTTTCTGTTGTCAGAAAGACCCCTTTTAATGAAGGAAAACAAATCTAATGAGAATCCAGCAATTTCAAGTTATGTAACATAATGAAAAGCAGTACAAGAGACAAATCGGTTCATGTAGATCTAATAGTATTCAAGCCAGGAAAGAATACCCAGAAAGAAGAACATCACAAACTGTGAATGCAGCAGCAGTATTCCATAGTTTAAATAAGAACAGCCCACTGCTAGCATAGTTAAATATCCACTTCATGGGATATTTATGCATCTTCAGCTCAAGTGCAAATGTGAAAACTAGAAACCAACCAAGTGAACTACACCAGAGGTGTGTAACCCGCTGTACACATGACAGTAATTCCAACTCAAATAAAGTTCAGTGGCCAGACTTGTACTGTGGAATTGGTCTTCTACATCTGAATGAATGGGAAACAGGAGTATGCAAATAGAGAGTTAATCCTGATAATGTAAGTGCTTGAGAGAGCAAGGTAGATGTAGCATTTGCAGACTCAATTTGGGCATGCAAGCGTTTAGCATCTCCAGCATAATGTCAGCCTATAAAGAGCTATGAAGATTCCTGTAGAGCCATTAATTTATTGTTTCAACAACAAAAAAAAGCCACTGTTGATGAATTTTTGAATAAGATGTGGTTGTAAAATGCATTTTTTATAGTGACTGAAAATGCTTGCTCTGCTTTAATATTAAGAATGAAAACAATATAGCTGCTGTGGTAGACTACTGTTAAGTAGCTGGAGAATATGTAAAACAGGCCACATCTTTGATATACTTAGGGGAACAACATATAAATCTTGGAAACAGCTCAAAGAATAGCACAAAATAGGAGATAGAGAACTTTCTTTGTGACCTAAACAATGTTTGGATCGCATGGAATGGATTCAGATTATTATTACCAGTACCTGAACCACCACTTAAGAGAACCACAAGGAATAATTGGAGCATGCCATGACTCTGTGTGTTGCATTGCTGTTTGATAAACTGAGAGAAGAGAAAAACTTGGTAGGTATTGTACATTCTGTGCTTGGGGGACAGAGCATAGCAGGTTAAAATAAGATGCCGAGGTAAATGTGGACCTCCTTATCTTTTCAGATGAATTAGTATTCCTCTTACAGGGACAGAAGTGTCAGGCTCAAGGAAAAACATACAGTATTACAATTCCAATGAAGTTCTTCTAACATATTTTTTTTCCTTTTGGCTACATATTGTCATTTCAGAAGAGGGCAACACCATGATAAGGGCAATATTGTGGATCCAGAACACTTCCTGGATAGGTCCATTGGCCCTTCTTTTGGAAACACAGCAATTCTTTACAAGAATCAAAACTTGTGTATAGTTTAGTTGTAATTTCATTATTGAAAATAACTGGTTTTGAGTATGTCCATGTCTGTTGTGTAGTCTCTAAATCCTGTATTGCCGTCTGTATAGAAGTCCAGTTTGCAACTGGAGAAGCTGTAGATCACAGACTTATTTGATCTTATGTGTCCAGAAGTCTTGATAATTAATCTCTCTACATATACAAAAAATACTGTATTATTGAATAGACAATACACTTAAGTCCATTGTGTTCATTGGAGGCACTTTTCTGAATCACAGTTTCACCCTTACCTATAAGCTGCTAAACATTATATATAGGACAAACACACCTATTGGCATAAATTAGTACCGCATATTTGATATCTACCTTACCAAGAAACCAAGATATGAAAATACTTACTAGCAGGTTTGGTAATACCTAACTTATCTTATTTTTTAGATCATAAGTGGTACTCAGGAGTAGGACATTCATTCTGGATTGTCATGACAAAGATTTTTTTTTCAGTTCTGTAAAATCTGTTCATTTTTATCCCATGTTAGAATTAGGATTTTCTTTGAGAAGAAAATACACATTAGGAACTGTAGGTATCATGGAGTAAAAGTTCACAAGATGAAAAAAAATGCAAGTACCAAAATGGTCTCTAAATGATAATATTTTTATTGCATAGCATTGTTTTGCCCAATTTCTTTTTTTTTATTTTATTACTTGGTCTTGGTTGCAGACAGCTTTTTTATGCCTTTTTGTCTTAATGTTCACTGTTTTTATAGAATTGGTCACCCTGAGTGAGCATATTGGCTACCAAAACACCATTATATTTGCAATCCGGTGGTAAAACTTCGGGGAAGAAAACTCTTGGTGTAATATTTGTAACGTGAATTCTGTTATGACAACAGAGAACAAACTGGCAGCAGGAACTGCCTGGGGGATGAGGAGGTATCATGTGCTCTTAAATGTGAGTAATAACTACACAAAACACTTGTTACTGGGGCGCCAGTGTAACATCTTCGCATCATGTATAGAACATGAAGATACGTAGGTCTGACTTAAAATCGTATGAGAGGTAACTTGAAGTGCAGTGCTTGTAGGCATGATATTACAAGGATAAAAGAGGACGACGGCTAGCAGGAGAGGTAATATTTCCCACTCATGATTCCAAATTACTAAGATGGTTTCCCTGTTAGAAAATCCTTACGTATGTGGATTTACGTGTGCTGTGTTTCAGTAGTGTATTAATCCTCATAGTGTATCTGCATATCTTTTTATTAAAATGCTCTTCAAATTGTTAATAAGGATACTTCAGCAGGCTAATACCTTCACCTGTAAAACTACATATGGTACAGATTTGGTATTAGCATAACAAAGGCGACTCACTCCTCTTCAGAACAGACCCTGCATTGCAGCACATGGCAAATATTTCCGTACAGCCAGATATCCTCTAGTCCTCAGTTTGAATTGTTTCATTTTACAATAAACCAATGTTTTTGCATTTTGGCCCTTAGGGTCTCAGCAGATATTTGTAAAATGAGGAAAAACAAATGTCTGGATTATACAAAGTTAATAAAACCAGATGCTATTAACAGCTCACTGTATCAGTATTTCATACGTCAACATAAGCATTGTTTTATGTTGTTTTAAGGTGAAGGAAAAGGAAGGAAGGAGCTAGTGTTAGGATGAAGTGACAAAAGTGTATAACTGTGTATAAAATATAGAAGGTTTACTTATGAAAAGGATGATAAATTAATACTTTGTATTAAAAATACTTTATGTAGAGATCTCTATTCCAAGAAACCCATCAATCATTCACAGGCACAGCGCTACGGTGGTGGTCACATACACGAGGACATCACTAACATAATTTGTCAAAGTAAAACTGGCTCATTAATGATGAGCGCTCAAGGTCAAAGCGAGAAACAGGAGTTACGCCTTAATATTTTCATCCAGGTAACTGGACATTCCCTGTTAGCTTGGTTAGTTTGGGCAATGGGCAGTATGCTTTTCTGTTGCTGAAGGTGTAGCAGGAAACATGACGCAAAGTCTGCTTTAGTTCGGTAGAGTTTTTTACTCAGAGAAGGGAGAAGAACAAGGAAAGCAACTTCTGTCCTTCTGCTGTTGTATCTCTACAGTCATTCTTTGTGGCGTGATATAGCTCTTACCTTTCTGTCTTCTCTGTTACCTCCTTCTTCTGAACACATATGAACTCATGCTTTAAAGATCTGGCAGCAAGGCAAACAGCAGGCTAGGGAAGCACTTCAGTAAAGCTGGAGTAAGTGGCTGGCTTCTAGTTTTTTTTCTTTATTTTAACAAACACCTTTTGTCTGGTCTTAGAGATATGTATTTCTAGCATTGTTTCACCATGCTTAGCTTTTTTTTCAGCATCCAGAGATGACTTAAACATGAACAAATGAAGCATCTTTTGTTTTATCTTGAAGAAAATCCTCAATGCAAAAGTCATTACAATGGAAACGAGACTTTATTTTTCTAAAAGCACAAATAGCAAAGTAATGAAAATTATGAAAATTATGAAAGAGTTGCAGAATTGTTGGAGATTCACTGAACTGCAGAAAGACTTCTCCTCTCTTTTTACCTGTTATCTTTGTGGCTAACGTGCCTGTCCAGTCTCAATGTTAGACTTCAATTCCTTTTTCTGCCTGAAGGGATTAAAAGCTGCACTTCTCATCTTCTTAGCCTATCTACCAAGCTGGGATCACCTCTGAGGAAGCACTAGCTTAGTCCTTCCTGTTTTGAGCTGTTCTACTGTAAAGTAGACTTGGTTACCAAGACAGCTATTTTCAACTTACTGAAACAAGGAGAAAAGGAAATCATCACATTGAAGAGCATCGTAAATCTTTGCCTGTGGGGTAGCTGCTTCCACTCTTGTGTGTTTCATAGCTGGCTTGAGTTACTGCCACCACATTTCTGCTGGAAGCTTTCCCTCCATTTTCTCTCCCCCAGACCCATGTGCTGAGTTCCTGCTACCCTTGTGCAAGCACTGGTGACTGGTGACAGCTGGAGAAGGGGATACATACAATTTTCTAAAACTTCCAGATTTGTTGGCAGCCTGATAAGTAAACTGATCTTGCTCACCACATCAGTTATGTATTCATTAACGCTGATTCTGGAAGGCTTGGGAATACCTGAAAGAAAGGAAGAGGAGTCACTTCTTTTGGTGGGAACATCGTACCTAGGCTTGGACTGGCAGTGTAACCACATCCTGAAAGCATGGCAAAGGCTCATACCATGAAGTTTCTTATTTTTTAATAGATGAGTAGTATTGTTGTTGTCTTTCATTTTACGGATTGAGCCTGCAGAACCTGACTCAAATTTATTAACAGCTTTGGGAAAGCTAATGTCATATTTTTAAGTGAATTTGAATCTTATTGCAAAAATTATCGTTAAGTACTCATTGTAACATTTCCTACCTTAATCCCCCATCTAATTGTATGCTTTGCCTTAAATAATGTATATAGAGTGATTTTTTTCTTCCTTCTCTTTCGCTTGCCGTGTCCTCCATGTTAAATGTGTTTTTTTCTTTTTTTTTTTTAACCTAGAATTTGACATAAGATTTTGTGCCATGTAGCTGTACAAGTTTATTGCTCTATAACACATAGGTTTATGAAAGGTTTGTAAACACAATATTTATTTTTGACACTTGGAAGAATTAACTCAGAAAAGTTTAGTCCTGTATTTAAATGCCGTGATTCTGAACCCATAATGCTGCTGTTCAGGACCTTCTTCAGCACAAACTCTTCCTCAGCTTTAGTATCTCTTTAAAAATCCAAATATACTGGCTGGCAAAAAGACTGAATATTGATGTCCAAAGAATAATGTCCAGGTGTGGTAAGCAATGAACTCGGACACCTGTTTGGCCACCATAAATTTCTCTGGTGTGTGGTTCTTGGTTGTCTTAGTCACATGGAATCAGAGCAGCTGTAGTTACAGAGTTGTTAATGTGCTCAAGGTATGAAGGAATCTAAAAAACTTTGCTAGAGAAAGCTGCAGCTCTCTCTAAACCAGTATTTCCACAAATGTTAACGGATACAGTTGTAGCAATTATAATGCGCCTTTTCCACTGACAGACTGATGCTCTGCTCTGCTGAGGAATTCACTGTGAAGAAATCGCGCTGCGATGGCGAACTGAGCTCATCTTTTTATATGAACGTCTCTGAATTAATTGCCAAGTATACATCTTCTGTCTAATATACATCTTTTTTTCCCAGCTAAATATTACTGTTCAAATGTCACCCTGTCCCTTGTTTTATGCTGGTAGCTGCCTCATTATTCACTTAATATCAGTTGTGTGTGTGAGTTTGAGGTATTTTTTGTCTTTTAAATTTTGTGTTCCACTTAATGAAATCACTGAAGTGTCTTACTGAAATGAAACAGCACTGGATTCATGAGATCAGTAGCCTTTACTAGACCTCAGTGATTAGTCCACTTACCCAAAGCCAAAACCCCAAAGTTTCATACTACTGCCTCTGCCCAGGGCTTCAGGATCCCAGGTGGGAGGAAGGCTTTTTTGGAAGGAGAGTCCTCGTTCCCGCACGTATGTTCTTACTGATCCAGTTTTTAAAAAATCATTCTGCAGATAACAGGAAGCAATTTAACACCCAAATACTTTCTTTGGAAGGGAGGAAGGGATGTATTTTGATGCGGGGAGCAGCCATGCAAGTGTGTTAAAATGGTGAAACAGAGCAGCAATAATTGAGGCTGATGTAGCTCCATTTTCAATTATATTTTCAGGGTATAAAAATTGCTGTTACAAATCTGAGTAGGTGAAATCTCCAATAAGACAAAAAAGATAAATAAGGTAAGATAAAAATTGCAAGCATGAGTGAAAATGTACCTGCATATAGCTGAGAATTAAAAGAATTTTTAAGCTAGTGCCAGAAGGTGAGAGGAGAATTTTGAACAGCTTTATTTCCTTTTGGTATTTATCAGAAAAGGAGAAAAAAAATATAACGAGCAGATAGAGCTTCAGAAAACCTCTCATGTTTTGATCTTCGGGTCAGATCCCAGGACCCAGAAAAATATGAGAAATAATAGTTTAATCTACTTGAGCAGGCTCCATAATACACAGGTACCTGCTTAATGTCTTCATGATGATGAAGGTGATGCTTGTTTAGACACTTGCCCCTATGGCAACAGGACTCGACAGTTCTCCATCTTTTCAGGGGACTTTGAAGAAGCCTGAGGCTTGTACTACCTCTCCTTCCACGCAGCAGCACAGACCGATGTTTTCTTTAATTTCTAGACCTGTCAATCGAGCACTATTATTTAAAAGAAAAAAAAGTCTGCATGTCCTCCTCTTTCTACTCCTTCTGTCTCCTAAGACCATAGAGGCATAATTTAAATCAGCCTGGAACGGTTTATTGTGGTGACGAAGCCTTCATCAATATATGTAACTAGCAGACGTGTCGTCGTGCTCCTGGAAATTTAGTCTAAGGTAGGTTTTTCATTTTATCTTACTCCGTCTCTCCACTCTGGACCCCTACCTGAGCACGCTGCCTCAGGACGTTAGTTTGTTAAGCTAAGTCAGACTTATTTTCAGCCGCGACACGAGCATAACTACACAACCTGGAGTCTAAGCGGTGGAGCTGCATGTTGTCGCGCCGCCGGTCGCCCCCGCCGCCCGCCGCCCCCCGCCCAATTCCTGCCGGTGTTGACCGAATGGCTGGGAGATGCCACCGCTGCCCAGCTCTCTGAGGGCAAGCGGACAATCCAGGCGACGCTCCGGTTTTTCACGCAAAGAGAAAGAAGCCTGCCTGTCCTCGCCCAGGGATTCCACGCAGCATTTCTACACTTCCAACAAAGGGATTTCCAAGGCTATTTCACGGGAAAAGCAGAACCCGGGTGAGGGCGCGGGGGGAGCGAATCCCCTGCCGTGAACCGCCCTGACCACAACGCTGTTCCCGAGTTTCCCACGCCGGTGTTTCCATGCGAACGGCCGCCGCGGGCACACTC